>NC_089322.1:15537542-15837542 GCF_036669915.1 Pocillopora verrucosa | reverse complement strand
GGTTTTAATTTGAAATTTACTTTGTAATGAGCAATCTTGCTTTTGTTGGCAGCTTTTCGAGACAAAATCCATCAAAGAGAAAGTCAAACGGAAGCGCAAGAAAAAAGACAATGAAGAAAAAGACAAGCCGGTGAGAAGAGGATCAAATGCCAGTTCAACAAACTCTGCTCCTGCCACAGCAGAAACACCAAAGAAACGTCGCCGCAAAGACAAAGAAAAAATTGTCAAAGTGAAACAAGAAAAGATGGTTGATGTCGAAGAAGACGATGAAGACGATGACGATGATGATGAGATATGCGCAGCCGGGACGTGCACACGACCCCAGGGGGATCAAGTGGGATGGGTGCAGTGCGACGTCTGTGAGAAGTGGTATCATTTCGCGTGCGTGGAGATAAGCCCGGAGCGTGCAAAAGCTATTGATTCTTACAACTGTCGGATGTGTGTCGGAGGGGGTGGGGGTTCTTCTACTAATTCAGCAGTGGGGACCCCACCCGGGGCGTCACCCGAATCAGAGAATGTTGACGTGGACGGTACCACACCGACCTCCCCGACACCTCCGGTCTCAATAGTAGATGTTGAAGGCACGGAGACCACGCAACCGCAGGAACAAGAGCCAGCGGAAAGTACTGTCAATTGCCAGGGCAACAGTGACTCGGTGCGCCCAGTCACGACAATCGATTTGTGTTCGGACGACGAAAGTGCGCACGAAGACATGCAAACCGATGACAACGTCGTGGATATTGAAACGGGATCTACGGCTCAGGTTTAAAATCACATATTCAAGATGGGAAAAAATCTAAATTTAACTTGCTCCAGCTAAAGACGGAATATTGATGAGCATATTTTTGTCGCAATTTTTCAGACCAAATCCGAGGCCCGTGTTACCGGGTAAGGCTGTTTTTATAAAACTGTTTGCCATTATTATTCGAGAGAAGTTATCCTCTGTCAGCCACGTAGGATAACTTGTGTATTTCAAGGGTCGTCGCAAATCTCAACCAGCGGCGTTAGTTTTTGGCAGAGTTTCAACCGTTTCCACTTCCGAAAGGTGCCTAATTTAATAATTAATTAAAACTCGGTCGTTTTCGGAAGATTCTATCTATTTCCGATTTCCTTCTACCAATTAGAAAGCTGCTCGACGTAGTTTAAGCGGCCTCGAGTGTATCGAGAATTTTGCGTGAAGTAGAGGCAAGTTTGCCAACTGGATAAAATTATAACTGCTGACTGTTCTTATGATATACTGAATATCTAATTACCTTGATTTACTTACCAAAACAAAGAACAGTTACGACCTTTTTAAAGAAACACAGGGCTAGAGATATAATTTGGGTAGTTAAGACTAATCAGAACGAAGCAATACACGATGAAAATGGCCCTATAGAGAGTAACTGAGTGTAGTTTGGTTTCAAGCTGTTGAAATGAATTATCAAAATGTCGTTCGCGACTTCACCAAGGAACGGTATTTTTTCACTTAGCAACAGTGCAACTTTGTTCACTCGGATCTGTTCACAGATTCTTTTTGGAGCCTGTTGCATTTCAAGTTGGAGAATTTGCGCTGAGTTAAAACGGTCATATTCTCACTAAAAGTTTGTCAATCAATGTAATTTGTGGTGAGAAATTGGCACATTGATTTGAACATTATCTTAATTGTTGTAAATGAAATTTTCCACAGCAATCTGTTGATAACATCAAGTTTCGAAATCATTACCTTTGGTTATTCGGAAAAGGACCAAGACTATCATTACTTTGTTGCAAAATTTATCATAACAAAAAAAATTTAGCTTATTTATAGCCTTGTAAATAGCCACAGCATTGATGTAATCGATTGTAAATTTTTCTAAACCGTTTCCTCGTATTCGATTTAGTTTGGTCTGTTCCCCCCGTGCCATCATGTCCACCTCCAATTCATCTCGTTTTTCACTGAATTTTACTGCCCACTGTAGACCTGTTCAACAAATCGTTTGCTGCGAACAACTTTCATAATATTTAAAGTATTGTGAATAAATTGCGCGAATTAAAAGAATAGTTTGAAAACAATTTTCGTGTTCACTGAGTGTTTAGACTACGAGAAGTTTTTCTTTTTCGGCGAATTCCGTCGCGCGAGTGAAAACACAATTCGGCGGGAAAACAATGTCGGCGCGCTGCTCAGAACCTTAGGAGTGAATCGGCCAACATCAGTTCTTTTTTTCTTTTCTTTTTTTTTTTCCCCCCCCGCTGATTTTCTTTTGACTCGCGCAATGGATATCGCCGAGAAGGGGAGACTGCTCGATTGATTGTTCCTGATCTACGAATTGGGTGATGGCCCCCCTTGCACATCGCGCTCTAGTCCTGTTTACGCCGGTTGCCTGAGTCTTAAAGAAATCTGGGGATGAGTTGAGCTTGCGAAGGGGACTTGACTCCTTAGTCCCCTCAAATCCCTATACTTATGGTAGAAGCTTTAGCTAAATCTTACATATCCAGAGCAATTCTAGCTTTAGAAAATCTGAATTTCCTGGAAATGACGCAATTATGCGTGAAGACTATTAAGCGATTGTTTTCCACGTCTTCACCTCTCCACTCGTGCGTCTCACCCCCGTCCCGCGCTCTCCTTGGTCTGACCCTGCGCGTACCATGTACTAGTCTCGTGCTTGCCTCGTGCATGCCGCCCTTACCTGGCGCTTCTTCTGCTTATCAGCAATCCTCACCAGCAAAATGCAAACCACAACGGCGATTGCAACGAGAACGTAGCGAAACTAAAAATTTCGGATATAAATTTGCGTAATCTTACCCGAAGCTCCGAAGACAAACAGCTCAACACTGTGATCACATGTTATGCTTAAGACATCTGCCGCCATGAGAGACGTTGAACACATTGACCTACTCGCTAAATACTGACCTATTATTTATTCTTTAGGATTTATAGCCCCTGCGTGAAGCGTGCGGGCCATAAATCCGAGCAGAAAGGACGAGGTTCCGTAACTTACAGTGCTGACCGAAAAAATGAGGTTGATAAGATATTTATGATATCTCTGGGTTTGCGGGCTGTACAAAGAAATACGGCCTGCTAAATTGACCAATCAACGCGCGTACCAGTTCTAACCATGAAGAATAGAAAATTGACCCGCGCGCTAAATACTTATGGAAAAAATTCATCTCTCAGGCTCTGACAGCTTTAACTCCCTAATGACAAAAAGGCTCGCGGAGTGTAAGATTTGCATTGCAAATAGATTTTGTCCTCATTTAATATTCATTTTAGGTTTGATAGGGTTTCAACCACGCGGAGCCTTGCAAAATTTCGCTAACCGCCTATTTTCAAGCTACTTACCGTACAGTACATTCTAGGCGGGTAGAATGGTTGCCTAACATTTCTTCGACAGTCCTAATGCCTGGTAGCCAAAGCTAAAATGTTGGTTGCTCTTGTTTGACCGTTTTGGATGGCAGGGTTGTACGAGGGCGACGAGACGAGCAGTTACAGAATTGGAGTCTTCTTTGAGCTCATGTAAGTTATCTAACTTCATTCTCCTGCACACGATGTTTGTTACCAACAATTTTCCGTACTTTTAGAGAGCCTCGACAATAGCCAGCTAAACCAGTCACTTCGCTCTGACGAAGGGCTAACGCTTGAACGTCAGCTTTGTAACTCGTTTACAGAGGCTAATCTACCTTATCAACTCAGTTGATAATACTAACTTACCCGGTTATACTCTCCTACCGACGCTGCACCACAGTTTCTTTAAAAATTTGTCCCCTTAGTCCGTAAGTCAGCCAGATATCCAGTCATTCAGTCACTTGGTCTGTCCGTCAGTCACCCAGGTAAACCAGTCATTCGGTCAACCAGTCTGTACGTCAGTCAGCCAGTTACAACAGTCATTTAGTCAGTTAGTTAGTTTAGCTTAGTTTGTCTCTGTCTGTCTCTCTGTCTGCCATTCAGTCAGTTAAATCAGTCACTCAGCCAGATCATTCACTCAGCCAGTTTGACAGTAAATTTAAAATAGTTGCTCAACAGTATTCAAAAGAACAGTTGGAACAACTTCTAGAGGCAACAAATCAACGTCAAGAGGCGCTAAAATGATGCCAACATGTAGTTTGTAGGTCAGTTAAAAATTGGATTTTTTGAGGAATATAAAACAAACATTTTTCTAAGGTTGTAGTCTTCAAGGCATAATGGGTAGTTTTATTGAAGTTTCATAGCTGATGAACAACTTTATACAACAGCATAACTCGTGTCAAATGTTTGTCTGAAATCAAAAATATATTTATTCGCATAAGGTTTGCCCATGTTATTGTAACTAGATACTATTGAAGCGTCGTGGCCCAGCGCCCGCTCGGCCCGCGCGCGATGGCACGAGCAGTCTCGTAAAAAGAATAATGGCCTGAGCGTAGGGGGGAAGGGGGAGGTGAGAGACGGGCCGCAAGATGAGGCCAACATCTGATGGGTTAACTCGGACACAGTATTGCTGAGTGTTTCGGCTGGTCAGCGGTACAAAGCTTGAGATGAGGAAATGCAGGCGAGGGAATGGGACCATGTTTACTGCTAACTTCCCCAGGTCGGCATTGAGCTAAGATGAAAACCAATAAAAAACATTTTCGGCTATGAGCGATTTGGGAATTTTCAGAATCTCTGTTATCTCTTTGGCTAGAACCCATGTAGCACGATTTTCCACGAGCAGGTAGCTGAAATTTGCTTTTCTATAGCCTGAGCAGAAATCATCATTATAAAAAGAGTCGTAATTTGTTAAGATTAAAATCTGATTCGAGAAAATTATTGTCATTGCCTGCAAGACTCAAGAAACGTTGTCAGCTGTGATTGGTCAGTTTCGATGCATCGGTAGAGTTTTCTGATCGTTCTGTTTAGGGATCAGGTAATTTCAATGTCGTGGCTGAAAGCTTTTTCATTTATAGAAAGCCGGTTGCAAAATTGTAACGACTTATGTCTGAGTGCTGACATTTTCTACGTTTCCAAGTTTATCATTTCGTGCTTATTTGTACATTCTTGCGTTCACATTACGTGATCAGGCAAATAGGCGCGCGCGCGCATTCCATATATTCCGAGAACACGATATTGTTTTTCAATCAATGGACGAGGTAAAAAGGAACGATTGTCTTTAGCTCTTGAAAAAGCACGCCGACCTATACCTTTTACGTATTTTTGGTGTACAATTTATCCCCTTTAGATGAGGGGAATAGAGAAAAAAATTCTTTGAAAGGAAAAAAAAGATAAATTGATAAAAGCGTGCATGAAGCCTATTACTCGAGAATGCAAATTATGACCTTTACCCGTTAATTTGCAACAAGCTGCAACCCTTTTTATGACAATTACCAAAGCTACCCAGGACCAGCCTTGATTTTAGAGTAGTTATTTTGTTGTTCCAACTTCAAAACCTTTGAGATCGGTTTAGCGAGGAAGTTGAAGATAATACAGGAAATTTTTTTCATAAAATTCTTCAGCTTGCATGTTTTGTGTCGCCCATTCCAGTTCTCAAGGTAGGCCTAGATACAAAAATCCCAAATATGGCCAAAAATATATCCGGTCTCGAAGTCTCGGAGTTTTCTCTAAAATCTTTTTCGAAATAATCACATAATTTATATAAAATGCCATATTCCTGCCTGCAGGTGGTGAATTTGCATGGAAGTACCTTCAAACTGTTTCAAAATAATTATTTATTTACTAGACAATGTAAGTGGTACGTCAGCTTTGTCTTCTCACGTGTATCTCTTTCAAACAAACAATAACGACTAGAAACAGTTAGCAGAGTTTGGCATTTTCATAGAGGCATTTTGAGGAGCCTGCTTGGAAACAGTGGAGGAAGAACCAAGTAAATTTGTTTTTTATGCTATTGGCTGTATTTTTTTAATATTATTAAAATCCTTAAATGCTCTATAAATCCTTGAAAAAAAAAACCTGAATTTTTGTATCTAGCCCTATCTCAAAGGAATTCCCAGCTCTATCTTTTGTAACTTATGCGTACACATGCACGTGACTAGGTGAATAAGAGGAAATTGGAAAGAAACAGTTCTCTATAGCGTTATCACATGACTTGAAATGAGTATATGAAACATGCAAGCTTAAGAGATAGGTTAGAAAGCCTATCGATAATCAGCTCAAATTATTCTCGAAAACATTGCGATTAAATCAGTTCTTTTAATTTCAGGTCTGAAAGGTGATTGCAGAAGTTTCATGAAGACATGTCCAAAGATCCAACAAGTTTATTGCTTGAAATGAAGGAAATAAAGTCGTGTCTCTTAGATGCATCCGTTAGAATCACGCCTTGGAGAGCGATGTTTGCAAGCTAGAAATAATGATTTATCAAATATTCTGCGCTTTTAAAAGGGCCAATCCTAAGAATGAGTAAGGAAAAAACTAAGTCTCTTGGTGGGAAATTTTCTGTGGAAAAAAAGTCTGCCTTTTTGAGTTGTCGAGTGCGATCAAAAAATATACTAAGTCTTTCGGCGGGAAAAATCTTGCATCGTGCAATCGATTTTCTCCCATCAAAAGAATCAAGTATATATTTTGTTTTAACACTAGATCCCGTTCAAATTAATTCGCAGAAATTTTTTTTCCTCTCGGCAACCCTCCATACGCAAAAAAATGTAAAAGAGATAGCCTATATTTTGACTTGTTACCAGGCCCTTTTAAACGCGCGAATTCTTTTTTGCTTATTGTACAATTGATAAAAGACAATGAAGTAGAGGCAAAATCTGCATTTGTTTGTAAATTTATTTATTTGACACAGTTCTTTATTAATAAGTGAACAAATGGTTATTTTATAGCAGAGCATTAAATTAACGAGATAAATTAGCAAGTGCGAGATCTAACTTTGTAAAGGAAACTTAAGATTTAAAGACCATAAACAGCAGAAATCAGATAATTCTGACTATGTTAATAGATAAGAATTATTGATTGAAATGCTTTGAATTAAAATTTGAAACAAAACTATTTTCACAAAAAAACACAACCGAGTCCTTGAATTTCACCACGCAAGAATTGAGAAAGCCCAATTACTAAATTAACAGCCAGTTGCATCAAAAAATTTGAAAGGAAAGTTTCATGCTATGTCACTGAACTTACAAAAAAATTTTGTAAACGATGTAATATAAAATCTACAAGTTCCGTCAAAAGAAATTTATAATTCACCTTCAGTGAAGTAACAAATTTTCTGTAATACTAGACTGAGATCCTAACTGGCAAAAATTGTTCAGTGTAAGCTTTGTTTTGTCACGACCCCAAAATTCTGAATTTGCCAGATGAAATAGATTCACGAATTTATACTGAAACACAGTTAGCGGCGTTAAATTACAGTTGCTACCTCAAAAACTAACTTCCAACTTTCCCTCTTGAGGTAAAAAAATTTCGTCTGTCTGATTTCGTCTTCTACTTCTCTTCTCGATCTTCCCATTGACATCGATGAGAGTATTGATTAAACTGCAAGAAAATACAAAATAACGTGTTAAAATAATAACAATTAAACGTTGCTCCTAATAAACAAATGATAACAAAAGAAAGATAAGGTGTAACTAAATTTCAAAATGTGCATCTCTAGAGTTATGATGAAGAGTGAGAAACTGCACAACCTCGTTTCCCAGGTCTCTAATCTTCCCATCCTTTGGAGAGAAGGGAAGGGAAGAAGAGAGACACTGGGAACGAGGTTAAAGAGTGCAAAGAGAAAGGTTCCTCGAATCAACTATTGACTGATCGTTGGTGTAAAAACCTGTGACGTTCGCGAAAATAAGAATTAAATGCAGACAATAGAGAAATAAAAAAAAAATGAAATTAGGAAGATGACAGTGACGAAAGAAAGGAAAAGTCCAGAAGTTAAAATAACGAGGTTATCTCAATATTTGTTAACTGCTCCGTGAGTTTGATCTTTTTTCTTCGAAGCTGTAGTCGCAGTCAATCAAATTTTAGTTTCAAATTAAGATAGATGGTTTTTTCTACTAAATGATCAAATTCAGTTCTGAGACTTTTGAGAATTCAGGATAAACTCTTCATCCTTCTACTTAGAACTGAAAAAAAGTTGAAAAAATAAATACGTTTGCAATGCTCGTGTCTTTGATCGCGGCTAATTGAAGAAAATCTTTAAGAATATGTCTGGGAATGCAAACGTTTTTAACGAGATCTTATGCTTCCTAAAATCTCATTGAAAGAGTATGCAAATATGTTATCAGAATTGACAATCTCGGCAAGATTTCTACAATGCTCCATAACACACCGATAATACAGTTCCTGAATAAAGAAAACAGTGGCGAAAACGGAAGATTACATTTGAGACTTTGGCGCCGTTTTATAACACGGAAATATTTCCAAAGCTTCCCTCAGAATTACTCGAAGTTTTAAAACAACAACGAATAGATCACAATTTACCACCTGCGTGGCAAAAAAATCTTACCGTAAATAAATTGTTTGAAACAAGCACAAGAAAAATTAAGTTGCATTACTTCACACCTTTTTCGTATAAGTTTTTTCAAACTTTTAAAAGTTGTTCATTACCGTATTTATTGGGATACCTGTGGTAGCCCAGTCATCAGTCCTCCGCCACAAAATGGAAAAATTGCGCAATAGTACCCAGTGGTCATTGGGCCCCCAACACCATGACAACTAACTGTGATCCAATTAGGTGTTCATATGCTGATCACGCGTGTTATATTGATGATGATTGACGTTGTCATGCACGGACAGGGCCGGGTCACATGACAAACCACGAGATTTTACTGGGATACCTGTGGTAGCCTAGTCATAAAATGCCTTTGTTTTTTTGTCGTCTTTTTTTTTTTCCTACGCCACAAAATGGAAAAAATTGCGCAATAGTACCCAGTGGTCATTGGGCCCCCAACACCATGACAACTAACTGTGATCCAATTAGGTGTTCATATGCTGATCACGCGTGTTATATTGGTGATGATTGACGTTGTCATGCACGGACAGGGCCGGGTCACATGACAAACCACGAGATTTTACTGGGATACCTGTGGTAGCCTAGACATAAAATGCCTTTGTTTTTTTGTCGTCTTTTTCTTTTTCCTACGCCACAAAATGGAAAAAATTGCGCAATAGTACCCAGAGGTCATTGGGCCCTCAACACCATGACAACTAACTGTGATCCAATTAGGTGTTCACAAGCTGATCACGCGTGTTATTTTGATGGTGATTGACGTTGTCATGCAGGGACAGGGCCGGGTCACATGACGAACCACTAGATTTTTGCTTACAAAACTCTTTTGTCAGTCGTTTTGTATTTCAACGTGTTTGGATTACGATCACCTGGAGCATTATGGCGCAAACGCTCAAAATACTTACAGACGCATACACAGACGTATTGTTCGCGGCCAATCCACACTAAAATATGTTATTGAGCGGTAATTTTGGAACGGATTGAGTCGCGAACGCTTGAAAGCCATGAAAGCCTTGTATGCCTTGTATGCCTTGTATGCCTTGTATGCCTTGTATGCCTTGTGTGCCAAGTATGCCAATGTCTTAGTTGAAAAACGTACACTTGTTGTATAAGGCAAAGTCTAAAATCTGAAACCAAACTGCATATACTCTATCCAATCTATTTAACAACACTACTACCGTGAGTCTGAAGAACAAAACTGTAATGGATACAAACTGCTTGTGAAGAAAGATGCCATGTTGGATTCACTTGATGCCACGAAACGTAGCTACGATAACAGTGCGAGTGGTACAATACAATACAATACAATAAGAGTTTATTGAAAATACACTTACACTTCCCCGGGGTCTGACAAAGCGTTTTAGCAAGGATCTTCGTTTTATAGATTCAGGGGGCTTTTTCTACAGAACGAAGACCCCATTGATTTCGCGTCAATTGGCGTCTGACAAAGCGTTTTAGTGAGGGTCTTCGTTTTATAGATTCAGGGGGTCTTTTCTACAAAACGAAGACCCCCTTGATTTCGCGTCAATTAGGGTCTAACAAAGCCTTTTTAGTAAGGGTCTTCGTTTTGTAGATTCAGGGGGTCGTATTTTTACATCTGTTTGCGCTGAGGAACGCTTTGGCTTGGTTTTTTAACTGTCCGTGCCTTATTCGGGCAAAAAAATTAGGGTCTTCGTTTTTCGATCTTCGGTCTTCGGTCTTTGGTCTTCGGTCTTCGTTTTGTAGACGCCCTTGTGTGACTCGGTGTTAAGTTACGAGAGGAACCGTTGAAAATTTGAACACGTTATAAGGAATAGTATAGGGAAGGAAAAATGGTCAATTTACAACGATAAATATTTGGAAATATGAACATTTTTCTCGTAAAATCAATAGAACTTACTCATACCCTGTGTATCCGTTGTAGTTTCTGGCGATTTCTGCCGTTTTAAGCTTGCTTCACACATCACTTATTCACGTCATCTACTTTTATTACGTTAGTAAAATCTGTACAAACATCACACCAACCAACTCGCGTGCAAAGTAAAAGGACTATATTGAAGGCTTGAAATTATATTACGATCGATTTTCATCAAGAAATGGGCTAGGAATTTTCCACAATAGTGCAAACAATCGTGAAGGCTGATCGCGGAAAAGCGATTGCGTGACGCTCGGTTAGCTGTAAGATAACATGTTATTATATACCAGACGTAAAAACTCTTCAGATTCTCAGTCTGCATTTTGTACCCACTCTGCAGTCTGCAGTCTATATTTTGTATCCGGTCTGCAGTCTGCTGTCTGCATTTTGTACTAACAGGTATCCGTGGCACCAATACAGTTTATTTTTGGTTACATTTATTCACACAACACACATAATCTACCACAAAATAACTGTGTGTGAGGTAATTCGACATTTTCGTTCTTTTCCGCGATAATACCCTTCTTTCCTTTTGTAAGAATGTAGACCACTTACAATGTTTTAAGTAATCGACCCACCCTACAAAAAATAATTCGTGCATGCATAGCATGCCTATGTTTTGAAATTTCATCCTACAGCAAATTGTAGTATGTTGCTCTTGCAAAAAAGGTATTATTCCACAAATAGAGATTGCGTAGACCGATGATTATGTTGTAGCCATCATTACAACATGCGTAACTCGATCTTGCCACAAATTTCTGCATTGCGTCTTACAAAATACGTTAATTCTTGCAAAATACCACAACCGTATTCACAAAATGCGTGGGTGTTCCCTACTAGTTTCCCCTCAATAAACTTCGCAATATATAGATTTAGCCAAGCCTAAAAGCGGAGCTCGCATTTTTTTCCCGCACGTCTTAAGGGCACAACGCCTTGCCCCGGACAGGACTAGAACCCAAGTCGTCCAACTCGGAGTTCAGTGCACTGACTACTAGACTACTTACTACACAAAGCCGTGGCGTTTGGTGTGCCCGCGTTACAGTTGACCACGCATGTTAAAAGTAGCATCTTGTACGGTCGGTCGTACGGTCGTAAGTCCAAATTTTTTCGGCTTAATGGGTTACTACTATTTTGTATAATTATGGAGCTACGCTCTGCGAGCTCCGCTATTAGCTCTGAAGTCTTCGAAACTGGTTTAAGGGGTGAAGATCACTTTTAAGTCCTCTTGCAGTTTTTTTTTAATAGGTTAACACTTTAGCTCCCATGAGTGACCAAGACAGAATTTCTCCTTACAATATCAATACAACATCAAGCGGACAAGTGATGAGAATAATAATAATAAAAATATCAGTCAGGAGATTTTAAGTTGATCCAATAACAAATTCTCCAAACTAACATCACAAGAACTGTATGGGAGACAGTAAGGAGAATTAGTAACGAGATCTTGATGATATCTTGTGAAAATACGTGCGTATCATCATTGGTGATATAACTTCTCTTTTCTGTCAGAGGTTTCTTCTTTAAGAAATGGAAATGAGGAAAAAGAAAGCAACAGATGTTATAATATTCTTTTAGGGATTTGATTATTGTTATTATTATTATTTTACCGAACAAGGCCGTAATTTCTCTTCATCCGAGTTATTTTTCTCCAATCTTTATTTTGCAGGAATTTTGTTTTTTTAGATTATTAATTTTGGTTCCGTTTGTCATACGATCAGAAATAACACCGAAAGAGACAGGATTTATTTTTGCAAAGGAAGAAGAAGAATGAAATTGAGTAATATTCTTCTCTCGTCTCTGAAAACTGAAATATTTTGGACCGAAACGCAGTGAAATATTTATGATACAGCATCCAGCATTACAAACAATCTCAGAAGTAGAGAAAGATTTTATTTATCTCATCTCGGTCTGCATTGGTAATTATTATTGGTATTATTATTATTATCATTATTTTGTTTTGTTTTTTTGATAACACTGGCTATTTTCATAAATCTTTGTTTTGCAGGGAGCATCTTTATTTGGTTTCATTCATCAAACGATCAGGATACTGAACTGGGAAACTTTACGTATTTCAAAAGGTAAGTAGGTTAAGACTAATTCATTTAAACTCAGTCTCTCTAAATCCTGACATGTTTCTGACATAGACTTGCCTAAATTTGGTGATAGGAGATTTTTAAGAGGGGTAAATGGAGATGACCGGTAGCCGTAAAATGGCAGGAAAATTAGCCGTTCGGCGTAAAAATTGACAAATTCTCACCAGAAATCGTGAGAAATTAACCGGTAAAAATGTTCTTTTAATTGTAATGGAAGGAAATTAACCATTAGCCGTAAAAGCTATCACCCCATTGAGACCCTATTAAAACTGGCGACGATTTGGAGGTGCAGGGATTTTTTTATTATCGTTCAAATCAATATTTTGTTCTTTACCCGCGTGACTCTTGCTATTTGCATTCATATTTTTTTTTGGGTTTTATTTCAGTTTCTTGCCTTTGGTTTATGTTTGTCACGCCATCAACGCATTAAACTCCGCGCGTGTTTGTGTGTAAGGTGAGCAGCTTAAAAAAATTAACCATTAGAAAAATGTTATTTTCCTACTCTAAAAATAAAAAAATTTGCTTTGTACGAGAACTTGTTTCAATCAGTGATAGGAGTATAAGAGATCCAAGGAATCTCAGAAAATGAGGGAGATTTTCCGCCACAATGTTCAATATAAACATAAATCTACGAGCTAAAAATATCGGACTACGCCACCCTTAACTCCAAGATCTGATTAGTAATTCTCCCTTCTTGCTCCTATACATTTCCTTTAAAACAAGTTTAGAGAATTTGATGTTGGGTAAGATGACATCCTTGAGCTGATCAGTTTTTGTTTTCTCATCACCTGTTTGCGTGTTAATGCTTTGATATTGCAAAGGAGAAGCTACTTGAAAATCACCTCTGAGAGTTGGAGGGTTAATAAGAAACAAGGCAGATCAAATTTTAAGAGCAAAAGAAATTATGATGAAAATGCAAAATCTCCAATCTTTTTCTTTGCATGTTGTAAGACTAGTGTAGAGTGTTTTCGGATCAGTGAAGTCCTTACTTTATAACACTACAATTTATTATAGAGCTGGCAGCGTCCGCGGGCAATATGAAGCGAATCCTGGGCCCATCTTGCCCGCTTGGGTTTGCCCTGAGCATGCGTAAACTTTCGACTATGTCACGGCATCTGGCCCCTTTTGACAATCTTTCCCACGGTCTTTTCTGTTCAGTTGACCTCTTTTCCAGAGGCCTATGCTGGAAACCCTTGATTCCATCACATAAAAACTGCATTGTGTTCAACTGTTTTTCACAAACCATTTCAGATGACAATTGTGCGATCGTATCTAGCCGCCATGTTTTTTTGCATGATGACACTTTTAAAGCTCGCGCTATGTTCGCACCCAGATCTCGCGCGGTCAAAAAACCCTATGGAGTCTCCTTAAATAAAGATATTCAACAAATCATTCTAGGCGTCAAAAATAAATTTCACTGCATGTCTGCCCAAAGTGAGCCTATGCGGTGGTTGACAAAAGAATACAATAGTGTTCTGTGACAGAAATTAAACTACCGACTCAATGAATTAAAAAAAAAACAAGTTTTAAATCTGAAATACTTTTGACATGCTTCATCTGAATTACTTGCGCGCAGATAAAACATCAGCCAGCCGAAGGAATCAGTATAAATATGGACCAGTTTGAAATTATTTATTTATCGTTTTTCCATCTAAGACACGGGCTATAAATGATCGCCTAAAGGGGGTGGAGGATTTTGGGAGGGATCACAAACCTCGAACTGATTATCTTAAGAGAAGTTTTTTGTACAGCGGAGCTCACTTGTGGAACAACTTACCCTTAGACCTAAGACAAGCGTCTTCACTGACCGATTTCAAATCTAAATTAAGTCGCCACAGTTTTAAAGTAATATCTTAATTTTAAATAAATTTTAGACACGACCTCCATGAAAAGCAGATTTTTTTAGTTGCTTCTTTTATTTGAATTGTTATTATTAGATTTTATTATAGTTAGGAAGATAGATATACCTTTATAGATAATTAACAACTGATGGAAATACCGTGTATAAATAAAGTTTATCTTATCTTATCTTATCTTATTTTCAGAACCATAGGGGGGGAGGTCAGCTGCATGTTATCGTAAAACAACAAAAGTTTTCCATTCCCCCCTCCACCCCTCCCCCCCCCCGAAATAAAATTATCTCCAGTACTTTGTATCCAATGTGACACTGATACGAGCGAGAGATGCGGCTGAGAGTCGAAACCAGGGATAAGGGGGGGGGGGGGGGATAAATTCTAGTAATAGCCGGCTAATGAAGATGTGCACCCTGGTAAGATGGTATTTTCAGCGCTGGATTGACTATTATGGGGTTGAGTTACAACAGAGTTACTAGAGCGGGGTCGCATACTTTCGGGATTTTGAGGGTTAGAGAAAATACTAGTTGAAATATAAATTTTAAATGTAGTAAAGGTTCGGAGAGGCACTCACCCACCACCCATCCCCCCCCCCCATCCCCCCCCCCCCCCCCCCCCCGCGATAGGCTGGGTCTCAAAATTGGATGTTTTTACACATTTTTACAAAAAAATTTGTCCACAATTGTTGTTTACATGCACGAATCATTAGCAATGGAAAACGAAAAAAAGGAATGCTGCGCTTAAACCAACAAGCGTTCATGGCAAGTGAGTGCTCTGCCTTAAAAATAGTTGCACAGAGATGGCTTCCAAAAGTCATCATCTAATTTAGTTATTTAAGTTTTCTGTTTTTCCACTTTTTCCATTTCAGGAAGGCATTCTGTTAATCACAAAAGAGCGATGAATAACGGGCGTGAAATCCTGGAGAAAATCAGCATAGGTTTGGATGTTGCTACATATCTTCTGAAAACTGATCGTGGTATACCAGCCTCTGATTTTTGTGATGAATGTGTCATCTTACTCAACAACCTAGACGTGGATATTAAAGGCCTTGATGTCTCTGAGGTAATATTCAATGTATACTACGCAATCTCTGGTTACACAAATGCGGTAAGATACACCAACAAACTTATTGGCATATTATGCAATGCTGGAAAATCAATGATGGAGCTGGGAGACAAATATGAACGAACAAATAGGTTTGCAGAGGCCAAGAAACTTTTTAAAAGCGTAGTTGCTATCAATAAAACAATTGGCCTCAGAAGTGAAGAAGCATTCACTTATGGCATGCTAGGACATGTGTTTCAATCACTCGGTGAACATCAGAAGGCTAAAGAATGTTATGAGAAAGCACTTGCTATCGCAACAGAAATTGGCGACAAGAAAGGAGAAGGAACACTCTACGGCATCCTTGGAGTTGTGTTTCAATCACTCGGAGAATATCAGAAGGCTAAAGAATATCACGAGAAAGCATTTACTATCGCAACTGAAATTGGCGACAGGAATATGGAAGGAGCAAGCCACGAAAACCTAGCAGCTGTGTTTGAATCACTCGGTGAACATCAGAAGGCTAAAGAATATCTCGAGAAAGCACTTGCTATCGTAACAGAAATTGACCAAAGGAAAGGAGAAGGATCGCACTACAATGGCCTTGGACTTGTGTTTCAATCACTCGGAGAATATCAGAAGGCTAAAGAATATCACGAGAAAGCATTTACTATCGCAACTGAAATTGGCGACAGGAATATGGAAGGAGCAAGCCACGAGAACCTAGCAGCTGTGTTTGAATCACTCGGTGAACATCAGAAGGCTAAAGAATATCTCGAGAAAGCACTTGCTATCGTAACAGAAATTGACCAAAGGAAAGGAGAAGGATCGCACTACAATGGCCTTGGACTTGTGTTTCAATCACTCGGAGAATATCAGAAGGCTAAAGAATATCACGAGAAAGCACTTGCTATCGCAACAGAAATTGGCGACAGGGGTGGTGAAAGAACATGTTACGGGAACCTTGGAGGTGTATTTCAATCACTCGGAGAATATCAGAAGGCTAAAGAATATCACGAGAAAGCACTTGCTATCGCAACAGAAATTGGCGACAGGAAAGGAGAAGGAATACATTACGGGAGCCTTGGAGTTGTGTTTCACTCACTCGATGAATATCAGAAGGCTAAAGAATATGTCGAGAAAGCACTTGCTATCGCAACAGAAATTGGCGACAAGAGAGGAGAAGGAACATGTTACGGGAACCTTGGATGTGTATTTCAATCACTCGGTGAATATCAGAAGGCTAAAGAATATCACGAGAAAGCACTTGCTATCGCAACAGAAATTGGCGACAGGAAAGGAGAAGAAACACGCTACGCGAACCTTGGAGGCGTGTTTGAATCACTCGGTGAATATCAGAAGGCTAAAGAATATCTCGAGAAAGCACTTGCTATCGCAACAGAAATTGGCCACAGGAATGGAGAAGGAACATGTTACGGGAACCTTGGATGTGTATTTCAATCACTCGGAGAATATCAGAAGGCTAAAGAATATCACGAGAAAGCACTTGCTATCGCAACAGAAATTGGCGACAGGAAAGGAGAAGGAATACATTACGGGAGCCTTGGAGGTGTATTTCAATCACTCAGTGAATATCAGAAGGCTAAAGAATATCACGAGAAAGCACTTGCTATCGCAACAGAAATTGGCGACAGGGAAACAGAAAGAACACTCTACGGGAACCTTGGAGTTGTGTTTCACTCACTCGATGAATATCAGAAGGCTAAAGAATATGTCGAGAAAGCACTTGCTATCGCAACAGAAATTGGCGACAAGAGAGGAGAAGGAACATGTTACGGGAACCTTGGATGTGTATTTCAATCACTCGGTGAATATCAGAAGGCTAAAGAATATCACGAGAAAGCACTTGCTATCGCAACAGAAATTGGCGACAGGAAAGGAGAAGAAACACGCTACGCGAACCTTGGAGGCGTGTTTGAATCACTCGGTGAATATCAGAAGGCTAAAGAATATCTCGAGAAAGCACTTGCTATCGCAACAGAAATTGGCCACAGGAATGGAGAAGGAACATGTTACGGGAACCTTGGATGTGTATTTCAATCACTCGGTGAATATCAGAAGGCTAAAGAATATCACGAGAAAGCACTTACTATCGCAACAGAAATTGGTAACAGGGAAGGAGAAGAAAAATGTTATGGGAACCTTGGACTCGTTTTTCAATTACTCGGTGATCATCAGAAGGCTAAAGAATATCTCGTGAAAGCACTTGCTATCGCAACAGAAATTGGCGACAAGAGAGGAGAAGGAACATGTTACGGGAGCCTTGGATGTGTATTTCAATCACTCGGTGAATATCAGAAGGCTAAAGAATATCACGAGAAAGCACTTGCTATCGCAACAGAAATTGGCGACAGGGAAGGAGAAGAAACACGCTACGCGAACCTTGGTGGTGTTTTTCAATTACTCAGTGATCATCAGAAGGCTAAAGAATATCTCGTGAAAGCACTTGCTATCGCAACAGAAATTGGCCACAGGGATGGCGAAGGAACATGTTACGGGAGCCTTGGAGACGTGTTTGAATCACTCGGTGAATATCAGAAGGCTAAAGAATATCACGAGAAAGCACTTGCTATCGCAACAGAAATTGGCGACAAGAGAGGAGAAGGAACATGTTACGGGAGCCTTGGATGTGTATTTCAATCACTCGGTGAATATCAGAAGGCTAAAGAATATCACGAGAAAGCACTTGCTATCGCAACAGAAATTGGCGACAGGGAAGGAGAAGAAACACGCTACGCGAACCTTGGTGGTGTTTTTCAATTACTCAGTGATCATCAGAAGGCTAAAGAATATCTCGTGAAAGCACTTGCTATCGCAACAGAAATTGGCGACAAGAGAGGAGAAGGAACATGTTACGGGAGCCTTGGATGTGTATTTCAATCACTCGGTGAATATCAGAAGGCTAAAGAATATCACGAGAAAGCACTTGCTATCGCAACAGAAATTGGCGACAGGAAAGGAGAAAGTGCAAGCTACGCGAACCTTGGTGGTGTATTTCAATCACTCGGTGAATATCAGAAGGCTAAAGAATGTTATGAGAAATCACTTGCTATCGCAATAGAAATTGGCGACAGGAATGGAGAAGGAAGATGCTACGCGAACCTTGGAGGTGTATTTCATTCACTCGGTGAATATCAGAAGGCTAAAGAATGTTATGAGAAATCACTTGCTATCGCAATAGAAATTGGCGACAGGAAAGGAGAAAGTGCAAGCTACGCGAACCTTGGTGGTGTATTTCATTCACTCGGTGAATATCAGAAGGCTAAAGAATGTTATGAGAAATCACTTGCTATCGCAATAGAAATTGGCGACAGGAATGGAGAAGGAAAATGCTACGCGAACCTTGGAGGTGTGTTTCTATCACTTCGTAAAAACAAGCTGGCCAAGGAAAAATTTGACAAAGCACTCGCCATCAGTATAGAAATCGGCGACAGATTGTGTGAAGGACTATGCTACGCAGGTCTGGCAGATCTGCATTATTTGTTTGATGACTACCAGAAGGCTACAGAACTGTGGGAAAAAGCGCATGCTATCGTCATGAACATTGGTCATAGGAAAGGACAGGGAATGATTTACATGATCCCTGGACACTTTTCTCTTTCGCTTGGCAATTATGACCAATCGGAAAAATACTTTGAGAATGCGTGCTTGATGAGTAACAAAATTGGAGACAATATGACTTACTTTGAGAGCCTTCTCGGTATTACTCGGGTAAAGATGTCTCAATCAAAGATCGAGGAGGCAATGCAGTATCTTTGTCGAAGTATTGAAACTTATGAAAAGTTGCGAAATTTTCTCAAAGGAAACGATGAATTTAAAACGTCTCTCTTAGAGGAGCACGGTAATTTCCTCTATAGGTTGTGCAGTGAGATACTGCGTGCCAACGGAAGCCTGCGAGATTCTCTTAAGGTGGAGGAGCTGAGACGCGCCAGAGGCCTTGTAGAATTGATGGCGGACAAACTCTTAACTGATTCATCATATCAGCCTGAGATCGAAAGCATTGCGAGTAAAGAGAGCAATTGTGCTGTTTTGTACATTTCATATTGTGAACGACATGTTCATCTGTGGGTATTAAAAGCAAATGGACACATTGACCATCGTGTGAGCCCCGAACTGAAGATCGACACTCTCATGGCTGCATTCGTTTGCGATGTGGAGGAGATTTTTAAAAAGAGTGCCTCCAGTTTCGGAATTTTGCATGACGAGAATTGCGAAGATCGATCTCTAGGTGACGACATTCCCTTGTCTCCTCAAGAAGAGAGCCGAGCACCTTTGCAAGGTGACGAAACCAAACGCAACGAACTAATTCTTCAATTGTGCTATGACCAGATTATCGCTCCTGTAAAAGATTTACTTACAGAGCCTGAAGTCATCATTGTACCTGAGAGGTGTTCCTACCGAGTCCCATTTGCTGCCCTACGGGATGAACCAGCAGGAAAGTATTTATCAGAAACCCACAGAATCCGCATCGTCCCTTCTCTGACAACTCTCAGGATCATCCAGGAATGTCCAGCGGACTACCACAGTCAGACCGGTGCACTGGTAGTGGGTGATCCTAAGGCTGGCCAAGTGCGATACAGAGGACGTATTCTGAACTTGATACCATTGTCTGGTGCAAGAAAGGAAGCAAAAATGGTTGGTCGACTCCTGGGGGTTCAGCCTTTGTTAGGAGAACACGCAACAAAGAAGGCAGTACTTAACGCACTTCATTCAGTGAGTCTAATTCATCTTGCTGCTCATGGTCATGCCGACAGAGGAGAGATTGCCCTTTCCCCTAATTGCGCCACTAACAATATTCCACAAGAAGAAGACTACCTTCTGACAATGTCCGACATTTCAAAGGTTAAGCTGCATGCTAAACTGGTCGTACTTAGTTGTTGTCACAGTGGGCGTGGAACGTTCAAACAAGAGGGAGTCATTGGAATCGCTCGCGCGTTCCTAGCATCTGGTGCACGTTCAGTGTTGGTGGCCTCGTGGGCCATACAAGACGAAGCAACAGAGCAGCTCATGAATCATTTCTATGAACGCCTGGCTGCTGGAGAAAGTGCCAGCGAGTCCCTCCACCAGGCCATGAAGTGGTTGAGAAGCAACGGCTTCACGGAACCTCGTCAATGGGCTCCGTTTGTGCTGATGGGAGACAACGTGACATTTGACTTACAGAAGTTAAGGTAAGCTTGTTTCTGGTGAGTGATTTTGTAGAAGTAACATTATCTACCATTACTTGTGAAGAAAAAATTTTATGACTGTAAGATTTAATCTTCTACACAAAGAGCACATTCTGACAGTTTGTTAACTGGTCATGGTTCAGTATGGTTATTTCAGTCTTTAAGATTGTTAACATTTAAGCCATTGATCAATGCATGCAACAACCGCAATCTGAGAAAAAATAAATAAATACATAGAGACTTATTAATTTATTAATAAATTAATAAATACGGTGAACAAGCTAAGTCAATAACAACAGCCAAGTGATGATGGAAACGTGATTTCTAGCTCTCTCGTAAAATGTTTTCACTTATGTCCGGAAATGCACCCAGTAACGAAAATAGCAGATTCGACGAAACCTTCTCAAAGCGAGTGAATGTTCATGGATTTGACGATTTTGACGAATTTTTGCCATTTTCGTTACTTCATGCATTTCTGGACATATCTTACATCTTCTTTACTCAAAATGTTTGTTTTAGGCAAAAAGAACCGACAGAGGACGAGAATGAAGGCGACAAGAGACAGAGTAGCGACTAATCCTGGACAAAGACTTCTCCTCCTGTACACTTGAAGGAAAACTGGTATTACTTTACACAAGAACTTTTTAATTTTCACAGCTATTTTGAGTGTTTTTTTTTTTATATATACAAGGCCCAGGTGTTCAGTAGGTAATGCAATTTGCCCAAAAGGAGGAGTAAAAATGAACACACGATTGAAAAGTTAAAAACAGGAAATATTGGGTGAATTTTTTACGATGCGAAAATTATGGCACTGTTTCTTTTCACTTGAGATTACAGAGAGTCATGGATCTTTTCATTTTTCTAAGATTTGATTCGCAATTCTCCCTACTAGATGCCTTAATTTTCTCTATAAACTGATAAAGAGAATCAGTTCGGTATTATGTCACAAAACAAAAAAAAAGAAAAAAGAAATCGCCCTCAGATTAATGAGTTGGTGTATTCTGATTTGTTATTATATAGATAACGTGTAGATAGTTTTGTATGGAGAATTCATATTTAAATCACTTCAAGGCGTTAAAGGGCGTAAAGTTAAGGCATTTGTTCATTTATTGAACCTCAACTGTAATATAATAATGGTAAGAGCCATAGAGCGCTTTTCAATTGAGAGTCATAAAACCAAAACCAGAGTAATTACAACGGCCAATAGGAAAAAAAGAAAATACCTTTAAGAGACCTCAAAGTAAATCCGACCAAACTTCCTAAAGCGCGGGAAAACGCAGAAGAAAGAGTTGTGATTGGTTTTATAAGGAGAGTAAGTTTCTAAAGAAACTGTAGTGCTACGTCGGTGGGAGAGTATCACAAGGTAAATTGGTATTAATAACCCATTTTACGTTATGAACTCAAGCTACTCCGTGATTGGTTTTACTTTAGCGTCTGATTGGTTAAGAGATTGGAGCGAGTTTTCTGAACCGATCACAAAGCGAAGAAGAGCAAAAAAAAAAAAAAGGAAGCAACTATGGATAACTTTGGACACACAATTGAAAATTGCTCTATCATTAACATTATGATTATAATTCTCTTTAAAAGTTTATTCTCAGCTCTGAGAGTCGTTGGAAGAGAGTCCCAAGCTAATGTTGTTATGATCTATATTTCTCTCCTTACGAGGTCTCACAAAAAGCGCAGGAAAACGCGAGCGACTAAGTCGTGATTGGCTTTAGTTTTACATCCGATCTGAAAGATTGGCGCGAGTTTCCTGGACCAATCACTGAGCAAAACAATGCAAAAACAAAACAATCCCGAATTACATTCGGCACTTAATTGAAAAATGCTCTAATAGTAATCATAAATAAAACAACACAAGAAAAATGGCGTTAAAGTTTTATTTCAAAGTCTCACAAATTAAACAGAGTCGAACGAGTTTATCCAATTTAGGATGACAGGTAAAGTACCTAGAGGGCTGAAACCCTCAGACGATTTCGGCAGAAATTAAGGTTGTAACTGTAGCTTTATTTTTGCGATAAGGATTGGCGTAATGGACACGAATTCTAAGCTTTCAATGCAACCGGTGGAGGAATTCTCTGTACTCCCTCACAGTACCAAAACCTCGGCTCTTTTTGAATGGACAAGTTAGGAACACAAACAACCTTTAACTAGACTTATTTTTTTATCGAACATTAAATACCTATCCTTTCAGAACGTCATCAGGTAAACTTTAATTATTTTTATTAAGATTATATTAGAGAGAGAGAGAGTTTCTCTTTGGTTTATATTTTACAGTATTTAATGTATTGTTAAAATAACTTGGACAAGTTTTTATAGCATTAAATTATTTTTGCATTTACTTTTGTATCTATAGTCATTGCCCATTAAGGCAGATACGAATAACTTTGATCAGTTATTAACCTCAAATCAATTGTTTATCGAAAGCACCTTAAAGCAACCCATTGACGAATCCCCCCTCATATGAATCAAAATGGTCAATCCAGCAACAGTTTTCATAAAAAATGATGCAGCGAATGTGGTTGTTGTGACCTAAAGAACGAAAACGTATAGAACTGGAGTATTAGCACATTCAGTCCCAGTCCCAGAATTACGTTTCATCTTCGTAGTTCCACTTGGCTGGTCTCTTGCAATGGATTTGGTTGTAACTCCAGTATCTGGATGAACTTTCTTCAACACCTTGTAAATGTACAGTGAATGACTTTCCTTTCTACTCACTTTCTTTTTCTTATTATCGACTACAAAACCAGATTTCTCGGTACCAGCTGAAGTGTGGACGTCTTGTATTCTGCAGCATACACCTTTATTGATATCTGACGGGCTATACCAGCAACTAAACTACTCGCTACATCTAGTTACATGCTCGGCTTTTATAGGTACGGTTGAGGATCTAAAACGTTCCGTAACATTACAATAGATTCTATTTATATATAGATTCAGGGATGACTCAGCATGACACAGCTACTTCTAGGACATTCTTGAAGGTCACACTACACCAGCTTCCTTCTCTGCTGTAATATCACGAGAGGGTTTACGTGATTTCGCCATGATTCTACAAAGATTCACCCTCTTCTACACCACAGTATTCGATCGAACCACAAAGTAAAATCGCAAACTTCGCAACATAAAACTGCTTCTGGCGCCAATATTTACTGGGATACCTGTGGTAGCCCAGTCATAAAATGCCTTTGTTTTCTGTCGTCTTTTGTTTTCCTCGATCCTCCGCCACAAAATGGAAAAAATTGCGCAATAGTACCCAGTGGTCATTGGGCCCTCAACACCATGACAACTAACTGTGATCCAATTAGGTGTTCACATGCTGATCACGCGTGATATCTTGATGATGATTGGCGTTGTCATGCTCGGACAGGTCCGGGTCACATGACGAACCACGAGATTTTTGCTTATAGGTGAATCTTATGTTTGTTTTCACTGTAGTTGTATGGATATTCTTTTTAATAAATGCATGATTCAAAATCCTGTGTTTTTTGTGTATAATGTTATTATGTTACGTATTGTTTACGCAATTGTCTTGTCGCAGGCGGCCCAAGCTCACGCCTAGAGAAAAAGCCAACGATTAATTCATGAACGCGTCACGCGTTGTGTGACTCGGTGTTAAGTTACGAGGGGAACCGTTGAAAATTTGAACACGTTATAAGAAATAGTATAGGGAACGAAATATGGTCGATTTACAACGATAAATATTTCGAAATATGAACATTTTTCTCGTAAAATCAATAAAACTTACGCACACCCTGTGTATCCGTTGTAGTTTCTGGCGATTTCTGCCGTTTTAAGCTTGCTTTACCATCACTGTTATTCGCGTCATCTAATTTTATTACGTCGGTAAAATCTGTACAGACATCACACCAACCAACTCGCGCGCAAAGTAAGAAGACTATATTGAAGGCTTGAAATTATATTATGATCGATTTTCATCAAGAAATGGCCCAGGAATTTTCCACAATAGTGCAAATAATCGTGAAGGCTGATCGCGGAAACGGCGATTGCGTGACGCTCGGTAAGCTGTAAGATAACTGTGTGTGAGGTAACTCGACATTTTCGTTCTTTTCCGCGTTAATACTCTTCTTTCCTTTTGTAAGAATGTAGACCACTTACAATGTTTCAAGTAATCCACCCACCCTACAAAAAATAACTCTTGCATGCATAGCATGCCTATGTTTTGAAATAGACTTGAGCTCACTATTTCAGTATACTAGTCCGACACCCGTAGTATCACTACACTTGATTCCAAGGATCCAGTGCCATCCAGGTATCCCAGTTACCTTGCTCACAGGGTCTAGTTTCTTTTGAAGTGTACTACAAAGTTTGTTTACATTCCGATCATTCTTTGTGAATGACGAGGTTACATAACAAAATGTCATCTAATTCAAATTTGCATATTGTTTTCCTTGAATCGTTTATTCTTTCTTCTAACACAAAAAGTCCGAAAGCCTATTTAAGATTTGTTTCCACAGTTAAAATTGGTAGGAAGTTTCTCAAGAACGCATTTTTGGTTGATAAACGAGTTCGTAAAGTTTTAACTTGGTTTTGATTGATGATTGAGTTTTGGCTTAAATACGAACTACTTGCCGTAAAATAACTTGCCTGGGGAAGGGGAAGTTATATTTCAGGGGAAGTTTCGAAACGCCTCTTTTAAAATTTATTTCTTTTGATCAAAATAGTATCCGTGTTTTTGATTCTCCTAAGACGAAAAAATCTGAAAGCATTCTACTTTTTGGTTTTAACCTTCGACCGCCTCTACAGGCCAGCATGGTACGTAGGTAGACATTCTTAGCCTAACTAACCAACATAGATTTTGTGCATGCATCATCTTGAATCTTGAGAACAGCGGCCACATACACACATTCTAAGCCTGTTTATAGCAATCGTAATTCTGTTACTTACCCGAGCTTAATTCTTTGTTTTCGTTTTCTTCCCATCCACTCCTATGCTTTATTTGGTAATTTTCCTCAAAGCTCGTTATCTAAAAAGGACCAAACCAACAATCTCGTTTATTCTAGTTCACATGCAGTTTGGGTTATAATCTGAATTCGGATAGACTTAGCCTTATACAGTAAAACAGTGCGAAAGTTTTCTGCCATGCAACCACATTTATCTTCGATGAATCAAACGCCTTTTCAGCTTGAGCTAGTCCTGATTTATCTTTACATGTTTTACAGTAGAAAGATTATTTACAGGTGAACAGAATCATGGTGCACCAATCTCTACATGGTTTGGATAGACTACAATGCAGTTTATCGATAAAATTGCCCTTTATCGGTTCTGTAATAATTTCATTTATCAACTCCCCCACGGAGACCCAAGTGTGAAGTATTTTTTGCAACGACCTAGTTCAAAACACAAGCACTGTTCAGAATTTTCTCATTTGAAAGGTCGACGACAATTTTCAAGTTGAACTCAACTCTTACCTTGTGTACTACAGCAGAAGACTTTCTGGGGAGCTGCCATTCATTGTCGAGTCTTCAAGCACAGACCATTCCTCACAAGTTTCCAGCCATGCTTAAAGTCAGAATTTTTTTCCTTTACGACGTTTTCACTGAAAAGCGTAACAGTTCAGACCACGAGGAACCGTAAATGCAAATGATTGGAAAGATCCACACGTGAAAATTCAGACTTCAGGCGAATGAACTGCGTGTGCGAGGTTAGTGTAAATTTGCATTCTAAGGTCTCAAAACGCTTAATTATGCTGTTGAAAAAATGAAGGGGGGTGGGGAAGGAGGGGTCGGGAGAGGGGCTGGTGGTGTCTGCATTCTTCTTCCAAACTCGTGGAAAAAATTCTGATAGTAATTTACATCAGTTATACTGATGAATAAAGAAGTTTGATTCAGTTTGACTTGCTGCTGAATATTGTAGAGAAAAAGCCTCTAAAACGCTACTACCGACTAAATATCCTCTTGAGATGCTGCAATATTATAATAAGTAGGAACAAGAAATAATGGACCGTCCATATTCTCTTGGCAAAACCCATTAAAACGTTCGGAAAGATCGTACAGGAATCGTTTGTAAGGAACGCTTGGCAAACGGATCAAAGGTTATGTTTCAAGGAACTGAAGACCGTCCACTCTCAAATTGAGGAACCAATGAAATGCGCATGCGTACAGTAAAAGTTCCCATAATTGTGGGGGTTTCGTAAGTTATATTTAATTGTGAAAACACATGTTAGTTTGAATGGTACAGGCGATGCCCGGCATACGTGCTGGGTTACGGGGAGCTAAAGACCCGTGTTTCTCGTGATCAAGTAGAGGGACTCGCCTTGAATTTTTGTCTTGAGGGCTAGCCATCGCTTGTGGTGCCCTCGTAAATCAATCTTCTCTAAAATGAAGAAATGTTTACGAAAAAACAACCGGAGAAAGTGCAAATAACCAATACTTATCTCCGTCTTTAAAGAGAATCTGTTACTTTCTTTCCCCTAAATTCCCTCTGCTCCCGACACTTCTGCATTCTTTGATAAGGTTGCAATAATACTGTGACCATGTCACACTCTTTTTTACTAATGTCACGCCATAAGTGACGCGTGACACTTATAAAAAGAGTTGTGTGACTGGTAGTTTTGGAGGTCAGTAAATCGCAAAACTAAAAATTGCCACAAACTTACATTTCCCTTTTCTTTAATGGTTTATTAAGCATTATGTACAAAAAGCATTCAACATAAATTAGTCTGTATAGTTGCTCATCCCCTAAACTGATACAAATCTACCAGCTACACAGGCTAGACATAAATCAACAGAAATTAGCTGGTGTCCATTGCAGAAGCTTCAGTGGTAGAGGAAGGTTCATCTGTATCAGTTTTGTCTTCTGTTGAGACACAATGGATGAAGAATACTGAGTTAAGCATTACAAAGAGAGAACATCTTGGTGCATTAACTCCCGGATCCTTACATCTCAGAAGAGAAGGAACTTAACACCAGGATTGACAATACAAAAACATCTGTGAATATGAGAGCTATTTTTGCAGTAACAAACAATAATTAAGCAGTAGCAAAAATAAGTCTTGAAAAAAATTCTGGCCGGTATAGGATTTGAACCCATGGCCTCTGCGATACCTAGGCAGTGCTTTACCAACTGAGCTGACAAGCCAACTGGGAGATGGTCATCATGTTGGTTGTAACTACACCAGTGAAGTGATGATATTTTTACTATTTTTCCTTCACAGTCAAAAACATCTGTTCATATGACAGTCCGCCATCTATTCATATAATTATATGTGAGGTCCACCCCCTTGGAAAAATGTTATAGAGTTGGCCACGATTGCTCAGGTCTAATACTGTTTCATTCAATACTGACAAATTTGATAGACTAAATTTGCGAATCCTGCTTGTCAGTGCAAAAATAATTTGTGATTTATATTCCACTGCATTTCCACTTTTGACCCCTGATAGTGACTAATGTCCAATCTCTCCTCACCATACCCCCCCTGAATCACACATTAAAGTCATGAGAATAATGGAAACGATCACTAACAAAAGAAAACCTTGATTGGATAAGAAATTCTCCTTGTCAGCACCTTTGGAAATGTATGGAAAACAGTATAGAGAATATACAAACTGATGTTGGAGTGTGAAGAGTTACGTGGAGAAGTCTCACCTTCTAGCATCCGTTGTAACTCGTGAATTGTGTTGATGAGAAGATGGAACTGTTTCTGTCGCAGTTCAAGCTGGAAAAAAGGAAGGAAATATCCAATAACATAATTATACAATTGATATTTTCAAACTACTTATTTGTACTTGACTTTCTCTGATAAGAAACAGAATTTCTGGCTCATAAAGTTCGTTGGGATCTATCAAGTCTTATACTATCATGCCTCAAAACTCCTCATACATCAACATGCACATGGTTACCATGCCATGAAATGCTCTTAAAATTGTGAAGAAAGGGATGATGTGTTTTACTTACTTTCCCATCCATGGGAGAGGCAGTATCCCTTGTTACTTAATATTTTAAGGGAAACTTTGAGAAGGTCTGCAGATAGGGTCAATAAAAAAGAATATTTTTTCATCCTTCCCTTGTTTTTTCCTCTGTAGTCTACAGTGCTCTTACTTGTTTCAATTCTTTCACATTTCTATCTCTCTGTCCATACAATTCTGACAAGAGCACTTTGAAGAAATTTGCTAATTTGATTCACCTACCTTGGATAAAAGACTTTCTTTAGTACTTGTCAGAGAACTGAGTTCTTTATCTAGTTCTTCAATTTGTCTGCAAAGAGAAAATTCAACTGAACAGTTAGATCCAATGCAATAAAAAAATACACTACTTCCTCAATAAATATCTCTGGAAAACCTTGCCAGTTAGGTTAATACAAATGACTTGCTGATAACAAAAGGTTGTTGAATCATTTAAGAAGGCAAATAAAAAATACAAAAATAATCCACACTTACTTTAGAGTTTCTTGCCTCTCTGGATGTTGGGTGATAACCTTAGCAAGTGCATCATATTCTAAATAAACATAAAAGTTGGTATTCAAAAGATGCTACTCTTTTTGTCTCAAGCCTGGACCCAAGAAATTCCAAGTCTCTCACAACGAATATGGGAAGATGGGAGTGGAGTTTGTATGATAGAATTTGGCAATTGATGAAAAAAAAGTTAAGTTTCTCAATGGAGTTTTCTGTTAAGAATTTCAAAGTTTACAGGTGGAAAGCAGAATTGAGACTAAATGAAGCACCACAGTAATCAAAAATGGCCTTACATAATTTCTGTTTAAGTACAAGTAACATGTACTGTTTACAATGTTCCTGTACCTTGTCTGTTTCTTCGTATCCTCTTTGCTTTCTGCAGCTCAGTCTTGCAGGATGCAATTTCCTCATAGGCATGTGAAATACTCTGCTCTGTTTTTTAAAGCAAAATGTTAACCATGTAACTCATGGGAAGTAACACCACAAATCATTTCATGTAAGTATCAACATTTCAACTTCTTCAAAGATGCATCTCTTGATTTAACCCTTTAACTCAAATGAGTGTGCACCAAGACAGAATTTCTCCTTACAATATCAACCAGATAAGTGATGAGAATAAAGAAAAATATTAGTATGGGGTAACCAATTGATCCAATACTAAATTCTCTGAACTAACATAAGAATTGTATGGTTGACAGTAAGGAGTTTTTTCAAACTTCTTTTCCTGAAATGGCTCAAATTGCTGCAACCTGTAAAGATCTATTCATTGAGCAATAATTTTTTTACATTTAAAATTTACAATTTAAGTTACAAGCAAAAATTACTCTTACCTATTTCACTATAAATCTTCTCATAGTTTTCAGTTTCCAGCTCATTCATTTCATAGACAGTCTGTGTTTTACCAATAGCAAATTCACACTGAGCCAGTTGAATAAGCATTTTCTGATATGTGGCATCACTGGAAAAGGAAAAACAACAAACAAAATGAAAAGCCATGTAATGTATAGCCTGTTTTTCACTAGCGACACAAGCACAAATGTAAGTGCAAACCCAAGCTTAACAGCTCTTATTTCACCATGAAAATAGCCTCAACACATGCATAAACACAAACACAAGCACAAGGATGGAAATTTTCTTCTTTTTTCTTGTGATAATACTTGTGCTTGTCAAATTCATTTTCATTTGGCATAATTACTTTATACTTGTGCTCATGCTTGCATTGCTGGTTAAAACCAGGCTCAACTTTAACTGGAAGAGCTACTTACATCAATGTTATTAAGGATGTTAGGCAAGCCATGATGGCAATAGTATTGAGGATGTTGCAAAACAAAAGATCTCATAAGCAGAAAAATAACTCAGCAAATGTGCTTTAAAACTTTGTACATGTCTTAACCATTCTCTGCAAAACAACAACATGAAATCCCACATATTTGTGTGATCAGAGAACCAAGACCCTGACAACAAATTACTTGAGTTTCCATTTGGAATTCAACTCTGCTCATGTACATTATGCTGAAGCTGAGGTGTGGTGCCATAAGAGACAGTAAGAGACATCTAGCCTTTGCAAAATTCTTCCTTCGACTATAACTACGTTTTTTGATTTACATCTTCTTTGACATCGCTGTCCTGACTGCTTAAGGTCCCTATTAAATGGTCAATACACTGAGAAAGTCGAAAACTATGCCATAGCTTGAAATTAAACTAATCTTACTTAATACAGTTTCATTGAGCCGTTGGTCACAGTCCTGAAAAGTCAAAAAATGACCCATAAAGTCCAAATCAAACAGTGAGTCGCTTACCTATAAGGTACACAGTCCACAGTATGAAGACTTCATTAACACCATAATATACAAATAGTGTATTCGTAAACAACTCTTCAGCTGACCGCGACCTTACAGAGACAAATCTTATGTAGCCACGCATTCTAGAAATAAGCTTTCCTAAAAATCGCACATATAAATCTAAAGTAAAAAAAGAAAATCCTTGGATCAAGAAATATGAAACAGTACTAACTTGTCTTCCTCCTCGCCAGTAGAATTACACCATTTCAGAAATGTCTTCAAAAGCGCGGTAATTCTGCGATCATCACCCGCACCTTCTCCATCAATCAACAGCCTCTTCCGAATGATATCATCTTAAAGTAGAAAACACACAATCAACTTAATGTTGAAAACGCAAAATGGAAAAGTGTTTTTGCGTTTAAGTCCCCTTTGACTCACCGTCGGTTGCCATCTTGAAACTAACAGAATACTGCACCTGCGAGAGTCTGGGAAAAATTTTCTATTCGTTCCATGGTGTAGATACACATGATTTGTCTACCAGCACCAAGAATGGTTTCTGTTCGTAATGTTGTTATAATCGTAAAGCAAATCTTGGAAGAGTGGATTGTTCGGGAGTCTGGAATACTGTCCAAAACACAATGCGAAACCTTGCTACGTTCTGAAGAGACTATCTCTACCTTACCTACCAAAAGAGGAAATTACCCGAGATATCCCCTCTATAAGGAAATTTCAAAAAAGTTACATCAGTGGCTGTCCACTGGGAATTTTCCTGTAAAAAGCGAAGCTTGTGGATTACTTTCGGAGGAAAATTTTGTTCAAGAAAGAAAAGGAATTTATGAAAAAGTTTCGCTGGTACTGGCCTCCCTTAACGATTCTTGGACAGAGATTTCTGATGAAGAAAAACATCTTCAGTTTTCTTCTATCATAAAAATTCTTGGCGTTAGAGGATTGCTTGATCTGCTTAATATTCGCCACACGCAAGGAAGTGTTGATATTTTCCCTCCTCCTGTTAAAGTTCTAATAGAATCCTTCAATGAGAAACACAAACCAAATGCCAATTTGACAGTTGGTGCGAGGGCCTTGTCTAAACACTGCCACAGGGATTCCAGTGAATGGTGGGGTGCCTGTGCGGGTAGTGAACAAGTTAAGAACGAACATGCTATTACAGTTGTAATGCGTATACTAGAAGATGCTTCATGGATTAATATCCACCTGCTGCCACATGAGCTCAAAGTTATTGAAGTGAGGTGCACTGAAGGTTACGGCGCAAGATGGAGTCATGATGGAAAAGTTTTCCGTGGATTTCTTGAGCCTCAAATGGAGGATGGTCATGCAGCAGGGTGGAAGCATTGAACTTGTAGCTCACTGTCAATTTAAATTCTTTTTTCTAGCTAATATATATTTTCTTGTAAATACTTCTGAGAATCTTTTCTAATCTCCTGTTTGGTGATCATTGTATAATTATAATTAAATTGTTTGGAGGGGAAATTTCATTTAAATCACCCCTCAAAGTTAGAGATCAATTTTGGTATCTAAGCAACTGCACACCCTACCTACCTATCCCTCCCTAAGCCCAACCACAGTCAATTGATGACAAGTTAGGGTTAACATTGGGTTGGGGGAGGGGCAGGTATGCTGTTGCCCAAATTCTGACATTAATCTGAAGTTAGTGTTAAGGTTACTGTAATATTTAGCAAGTTCTTAAGATAACTTACTTGTGAAAATCAATACTCTTCTGGTAAAGTTTTACCACATTATTTACTGATATCTGTCAACATAAATGTTTATCATAAAAGTACAAATTGTTAGGAAATATATATATTTGGAAATGATCCAAAGAAGTAATAAACAGCAGTTTTCTATCGCATCAGCAGAATCCATGCAAATTCATAGAACTGAACCTCTTTGGTAAAAGTCAATAATCTTCCGGAAGAGACACTTCAATCCAGTTATTTTGTATTATTAATAGACCGCTGGCTACAAACGTGCCAGCGAAGGGGTTTTGAGAAACTCGTTCCCAGGCCGACAGAGGTTCTTGACCCATTTAAATGATGGCGGTTCGAATATGTATATTTCTGATATTTTTCTCTGACTATTTCTCGATTTACTGCCGCGTTTCAGCATACAAAATTGTAAAAGTTGCAAACTACAACATTTGGAATGTTATGTTCCAGTGGGAAACAAGAAAATACTTCATTGCGGAAATGGTAATTTTTCACGTTTTTTGATATAATTTCATATCTGTCTCTTGACATGAACATTCAACCTTCACATATTTATGTGTTTCCCGCTGTTTTGTTTATTTTTTTTTTGGTAAGGCTATTCTTATAATCCCAGCGAAAATAGTCATTTGAAAGGTTAGGTGACTATTTTTCTGGCTACGTTCAATTTAAAAAAGAGAAACAAATCAAAAGAGAACTATTTTAATCGATTTTTATATTTAACAAATTTTACAACAAATTTAATCAAATTTAACGTTGTTAAATTGACGAAAGTTTTCGAAATTCATAAATATTAGAGATTCTTGATGTTGAAAAATCAAAGATCGCGAGATTCTTGTTCTTTTTCAATCTTTATAAAATGTTTGTTGGTGTTAGTAGGTAGCTGAGCCCGGTCAAATCTACCTGTCAGTTAACCCGTGTCAATGCCCGTGTCCACATGTTGGGAAGGGTTGAAATTTGTTTTATATTAACAGCAACTTGAAAGCTAGTTTGGGTTGGTACTTTCACTCAAATAACCATGTTGGATTTGTTAGTTTTGTTTTCACATTGTGACATACTGCTATTCTGTCAAGGGCACTCAAGTTGGTATTTATTTTTATTTTTGTTTTATGGTTTGCAATTTATTATTCCAGATAAATAAAATTAACCCAGATGTGATTGGTTTCCAAGAAGTGAGGGCTGATGCTAAGGATGAAAGAAACCAGTTAACTGAGCTTCAAGAGTTAATTCCACGGTACAAACACCTAGTTTATCACCCTGTTGCCGTGGTTACACACCCAGCTGGTCAACAAGGCCCGCCAGGGTGGGAACAGGAAGGCCTGGGACTACTCAGTAAACATCCCATAATACTAAGTCACGTTGTGAACCTTACTATTGGGAAAGGTGGTGTTGATCGCAACAAGAGAGCTATACTTCATGCCCAAGTTGATATTGATGGTGAAGAGCTGGATATAACAGTGCTTCACTTATCTTACGATAAAGCTCAGCAATGCCAAAATGCAGTGGATGTCATTAACTATATTGCATCAATGGGAAGTGAACGCTCTGTTTTACTGGGTGACTTCAATGCATACAATGATTTCCATTGGCCTGTAAATGGAATAATGAAAGGGTCCTTTGACAAGCAAGGCCCATGCCACGCATCCAGTCATTTGGATCCACAGGGATTAAACCAAGGATATGGCTTTGTGGATGCCTGGGTGACAGCAAATGGGAACAGCAAGGGATATACCTTCAGCAATATGGTGTGTTGTAGAAAGGTTTTTCTGCCATGCTCTTGTATAAATGATCTAATCCTTTTTTTTTTAGCATTTAGTAATGTACATGAAAAAAAAAATTGCTTCTGATTGGCTGAATGCAAAGTTGTTACACTAATGTAAATTACAAATAGCGCGCCCTTGCTTTCAAAACTTTTGTCTGTCTTAACTTCCAGTGATGTTTTTCCATCTACATTATTAACGAGTAATATCATGATTCCTGTTGCAATTTGGTGTAATGAGCACTTGAAAATTTTTCAGATTACAAATTGCACTTGCCCTACAGGCTTGTGCAATTTTGTTGTCTTTGAAAAAGACTAGTGCTTATTAACACCAAATTTTATTCGAAATCATGTTAGCACCTATACAAACTTTCATCCCCTCTTTCAGTTGTGCTGCCAAAACAGACAGCTTGATACGCAGATTGCTGACAGGATTTGGTTTGCTGCTTAGCCTCCTATGCTTGCTGTTAAGTTGAAAAACAAAAAGCCAATACCTTCTTTACCAACGTCACTTTGTCTTGTGCCCTATCCATTCCATGAGCATTTTGCAGAAAAATTTTCCATTGGTTTATTTTGTCTGAACATTATCTGACTTAACCCTTTAACTCCCAATATCTCATTAGTAATTCTCCTTACTGTCTGCCATACAGTGATATGATGTGATGTTAGTTTGGAGAATTTGGGATTGGATCAACTCACAATCCCCTAATTGATATTTTTCTTAATTCTCATAACTTGTCTCCTTGATTTTGTGTTGATATTGTAAGGAGAAATTCTGTCTTGGTCATTCATGGGAGTTAAAGGGTCAATAGTATCATGTTGTTTTGGTTTCTTAACACTGATCTCAAAGCTCTTGCTAAGGGCACAAGCTAAAGATAAGCTTATTTTCTTTTCAGCCAGAGCCCGGACTCATTAGTCGGCCAGACAGGATCCTTGTTTCTTTAACTGGACTTCAAGTTGTGTCTTCTGAGATTCACGGAGATGGAAAAATCTACCAACAAAAGTACAGCTTGCAGAATAAATGGCAAAGGCTTAAGAAAGCATACCTCATGGCCAAAGAAACTGCTTATGGTCCACGTTTTAAATACACTTGTCATCAGGACTGTGGCCCTCATGGATCATGTCGGTGTGGTGTTTGTGTTAAAGGAGGAGATACAAACAACTGCGAGTTGCCCTTCTGCTTTGAATGCGATGCTGAGCACTTTAACAATTTTATCTTACTTTTCGTGTTATATTCCACAACTTTGGTATTTTTCCTGTACATTCTCATAAAAATGTTGATACAAAGATGTTTTGCAAAGATGAGAAGAGCGCATGCCAGGGTCTTGTTTTTGTTGTCGAATAGAACACTAGGAATAGTTGTGGTTTGTTTAATGGCCACTCTTCACTTCATCACAATGACTTTGCTACAAGACACCTTGGAAACTGTTAATGGAAGGATTGCAGAAGAAATGTTTCCTTCAGATCATATGATGGTCACTGCAAGCTTGAAGTTTACATATAGATAGCACAAACTGATAATCAAAATAAGTAACCATGGTCCATGGTCTTCCCAACTGAATTTAAATAATGTATTCAAAGAAACAAGTGACCAATACTTAAAATTTTTTATTCTTGAGAAAAGAAATTTACTTACCTTACAGCATGGTTTGTACAGAGAGGGTAGCAAAGGAGGGGGAGGGGGTGGGGAGAGAAGTCCAGTTTCATGCAAGATTTTTAGGAAAATGCATGCAATTGTGTACCGTAAACAATACTTCATGCCACAGAAATTTGCAAGGGAAGACTTCAAATCTCACTTTTCCTTGCCCCTTTAGGAAATTTATACATAACATCCTTATTGGGGGCTTAAGTATGCCTTTGGACCCTTTGCCAACCTCTACAGAGATGATATGTGCACTTAACAGAAGTCTGTGAACATTCTATATATATAATTTACAGCCCTAAGAATGAAAGAGATTTAAAAAATGAGTGTTTAACAGCTTATCTGGGTTTTTCTGTGGTCTTCACTGAAGTTTTCTCTTCTTCATGATGAAGTTGCCTTTCTTCCCTGACCTTTTCAAGTCTGTTGCGTCACTCATTATGTATGCAATATAATTAAATGTCTTTCAATAACACTATTTATGAGAAATTTACATAAAGGTTCTTTACATTCAAACATTACCACATTGAGGGTTAAAACTTAGTTCTTGTGTAAAGCAAGTGTGAAAGAATAATAATAAATGTTCTTTTGTGCTTGCAGTTTGGTAGTATTTTTGTTGATAATCCTTTCATCTATTATCACTTTACAGCATTGTATTCCACAGACTTTGATGGATCTGCAGGAAACTTCTTTTGGCAAAAGGTCATCAGACGTTTCAGTCCCTGAGAAAGAACAAAACTGGTTCACGGCAACACATTTACGACATTTTAAGACACATCTTATTGATTTCATTAGATAACTATTTTTCATCATTATTTTCCATCTTAATCTTTACCTGAATGTACTTCCTTTGAGTTTCATCATTGAGAACATCTGATAAAACAAAAGTTAAGGGAACATAGCAATAAATGGAAACTTGATGGGCTACATCATTTGGGTAGAAGTGACTGTTAACCCCTTCACCTCCAAGATCTTATGAGTAATTCTCCTCAATTTTTGCCTTACAATTTTTGTGGTGTCAGTTCGGAGAATTTGGTATTTGATCAACTTATGATCCCCTAATTGATATTTTTCATTATTCTCATTAGTTGTCTGCCTGATATTGTACTGACATTGTAAGGAGAAATTCTGTCTTGTCCACCTATGAGAGTTGAAAGTTTAAGAGAATTGTGATCGTTGTACTTGAGCTTTAAAATTCAGTGGAAATCCTCCTGTAAATTGGCAAACATCAAACCAGTAAACTGGTAAAAGGGATACGAGCCACATTCTGGGCAAAAATTTTTTCTCTTCCTGTTCGTGCATGGATTCCCACCATAGTTACACCAATAGGCCAAGGTGCATTTCCTATTGCCATCTGAAGATATGAGTCATTGGCCTGTAGGATAAAATATAGTGATGCTTATCAAAATAAGCTTCCCTTTAAAATATCCTTCATTAGCAACAAAAATTTCTTATGAAAGTCCTACTAAAAGTTGTCTTAAATATCTTTTAACTCTTTCCACCCTAGCATCAGTATGCATATTCTCTACTCTGCTCTCTATACATTTCCTGATGTGCTGACAAGGAGAATTTGTTTAACAATCAAGAGCTTCTTTAGTTGGTGATCATTTCCTCTTTTCTTGTAACTTTAATGTTTGATTCAAGGGTGATATTGTAAGGAGAAATTAGAAGCTGGTCACTCTCAGGGGTCCAAGGGTTGAATTGGAGTATAGTCTCTAGATGGAATTTTTTTTTTTTGGAAACAAATCAAAACAATGAATAAAATCAATGAAAGATTGAAGTAAAATCAAAGTAACTAACATCATTGAATTGACTTCATACCTTGACATATTCTCTTTCTAAAAGATTCATTATGATGGTTGTTAATGCACCAAGAATATCTTGAGGTGTTTTCTGTATGGAAACAACAAACAAATCCAACATCAACAAGTGCAAGTCTCTGAGGTTTTTGGATGACATTTAATGAGTTCAACATCTTTTTTTTTATAGCAGAAATTTCCATATGGAGAAAATCTATATCATTTTTGAATTTAAAGTTATCACTCTGATTATTATAGAACTCTTATTGTTGATGACTTTGAAAAGCCATGATAATTGTTAAAAAAGCACAGTTCTTCAAGTTTTTTGTTTACCTTATTTTTAAGTTTTCTCAACAATGGCTTCAGATATGATTCTGTCTGTCTTTGAGTAGCACCTGCCAATTTTGCCTATTTGCAAACAAAATAAATAAAGTAAAAAAACAAATAACTAGGTCAATATATTCAGCACCTAAACATGCTTTTGACACAGATAAACACAACTGGAAAGAATCCACTTGTGTTTAAAATACCAAAGGCTAGGAGGCAGACAAGTTGGCTATTTGCAAGCCACAGCACAGGGGTGACCTGAAGACTACACATGTGCGTTAACACCTGGAGACTGCATGGGCTGATACTGATATTTGATTGAGCCTTCTGATGGTCTGCGTGAGGGTAGTCCAAAGAGGGACTGCTATCAGTAGTACTGACTAATGCTTCAAAAGCCTGAACAGAAGTTACCATCATAGTCTAGTGAAGAGTTCTTGTCAATCAAGTTCATGTAAACAGTTAGTCAATTTTGCTGTGATGTTAAAATCATACTGATCTGTTGTAAACATTTCATTTTGGTTCCAAAGGAAAAAAGAGATGGATTCATACACTGTAGATCTTCAGTTAGTATAAAGTAATTTCAATTTCTAATTCTGTAGTGAATCATGAAAAATGCTCTAGCTCTAGCTAAAGGTTTTTTTAAAACAATTTTAGTGCAGTGTGCTACCTCAAGGCTTCTTTTGCTATCATCAGATCTTGTCTTGCAATCCTTAGCCCATAAACCAAGGAGGAACTAAAAGGAAAACAAAACAAACAGACATCTAATGACAAACAGAATCTATTTTGCTGTGGATTTGTACAGTAATAGACACAGATGACGTCAAATTGTGTTAAGAGCATCAATGACATGCTCAGCTGTGGGTCATCTGCTGCATGCTTGTTTTTTTTTTTTTTTCATTAATGCCTTTATCCAAGTGACAATTTATACTTTAATACTGCATAATTAACAATTTTCTGTGAAAGTACAATCTGCAGTTCACCTGAATAAACTTTAAGATGACATCTTGATCCAAATTTTCATTACCTTTACCCATATTTATGGCCAGTTCCTTCAAAAAAAATAGAGAATATATTGTGCATATAGTTTAAAAAATACACAAAAATTAGCATTAAAAATATCTTTTTAATTGCAAAATATATTCAAAAGTAGAAAGCTAACCAAAGATAAATTTACCTTGATATCCTCCAAGGTTGTTCCATCTTCTTCAACTTGTGACGATTCTTCACTTTCTGAACTTTGTTGTTCACCACCACCCTACAAAAACATCCTTCTGATTAATTGCCTTATTCTCCTTACTATCTTCCACAAAAGTCTGTTTTGAGCCAAGTGCTCATCTAGTCACTGCTTGTCCTGGTTTCCTTAGCATCAAGTGACAAGAAATGTTACTACCACCTCCTTCCCTGGATGGGATGCCAGTTCATCACAAAGTTACCCCCAGCATTTCATCAGGCCTCCCTGACAATTCACCAGTACCCATTTATACTCCTGGATGGAGATAGGCACTGTTAGTGTTTTGCCCAAGAACTTAACACAATGAACCGGCCAGGTCTCACACTCGCAGAGGTCAGAATGGCCGAGTGGTTAGTTAGGGCGCTAGACTTTTAATCTGGTGGTAAGGGGTTCAAGTCCTCCACTCTGCCACTCACTAGATTTGTTCTTGGTCACCCCTATTTCAACTACTCAGCTGTGCTGTGTAAATAAGCCAACTGTTTTGTCTCCTGCCAGTTGGGATTTTCAAGCACTTAATGTTTATCTGAACTATTTGTTTCTCTCTCTTTTCTGGCCCACAATATAAACAACTTAGTCCACCAATAATTGTGATAGCTATTAAAGTCTATTTTTTTTTTAAAATTCTGACCTCTTGAACCAAAGTCCAGCACACTAACCATTAGGCTGCTGTGTCTGACACTATCTGGCATACATTTCCCAATATTTTTACCCATGTATTCAATAAAAATCATTTATTAACTTTTTTGGTCACTTTTTGTTTGATGAGAGCATACCTGCTGTTTAATTAACTCTGCTAAATATTCCTGATCCACTCTTTCCATGGCTGCTTTGAAGTCATTCCTCAAACCCTGGTGCAAAACAAAAAAAAAAAGCAAAACAAAAAAAAAAAGCAAAAAAAAAAAAAGAAAGAAAAACTGAATAAATGTACAAAAGGATCCTCTTTGGAATTTTTCCATGATATGCAGTATACTTTTCTCTGCACAACTTCTCAGTGTTAAAAGTAGATATCTATGTTTCTGTAGGATTAAACAAAATGTTGTGAATCTTCAAGCATTATTAATTCTTTCAGTAATTCCCTCTTTTATCTCTGTTGTTCTCTTATCTGTATACAACATAGTGTTAATCATCAACAAGCTGTATATATTGAATTTAAAACAAAAAAAGTTGGATTGAATTTCAATTCAATACCTTATTAATTTCTGGAGCAAGCATCTCAATTCTCCTGTTGATTAAAAAATTAATACATTTTTCACTATCAGTGTTTTGCATGCAATCCTGTAAAAGCTAATCACAGGGAGAGACACTGACTTGGCACTCCTAGCTTGACTTTTTTAAGAGAAGTAAGTCAGCCAGTGAGGAAGAAAAAAGCTCAGGCAAGTAAGGAAAGTTTTATGGAAGAAAACAGTGGAACACATCTACACATAATCCTGTCAAAATGTTTAGTACCTCACTTTGACTTCAAACCTTAAAACTAAGTTAGACAAACCATGCAAAACAGGTTACAAATTTAGCCTCCTTTTTTTGTCATGGTCACCAAAGCTACCTAACTAGTCACAGCTTGGAGCCTTATAACTACAAACCTCAATCTTTGACAAGCTTCCTCATCACTCTCAGCAAACAATCTAATTGGTTCTGCCCTTTCTCTCAATCTACGAATCACCTTTAGAAAGGAGAACATTCAATAAAAAAAGTCTTCTAGCTGCCACAAACATTTCTTACAGGTGAATATGGATAAATCCAAACACTGCAAGGAAGATCAGAGGAAGAAGAATCTTTCTCCTATAGAAGTGTCTCATACTGATGAAATGCTGTTCTATTATTAAACATTTTCATTGGAGTATTTTCAACTTTCTTAGAGATTTGTGAGTAATTTCATTACTGCTGGTTACTGCTAAATAATTTAGCAGTAATTATTACTGCAGCTAAATTACGATAATGACCTCCTCTCTTGGAATCAGAGCAGAATTTGCTTCATTTTCATCTTTTTTTCTTTTGAAGGCAGCAAATATATCATCATCTGCAGCCCTTTTACCAGCTCTCTCCTGAAAATGGGTCAACAAAAAACTCTCACAAGGCATATTTCAGTAATGAAAACCGGATCAATATCAGTATCTGGGCAACTGCCCACCTACCCCTCCCCTAACCCAACATTAACCCTAAATTGTTATCAATAGACTGTTGTTGGGTTAGGGGAGGGGTAGGTGGGCAGTTGCCCAGATACTGATATTGATCCTGAAAAACATAAATATTACTGTCATAGTAAGTGCATTAAATTCATGATCATCGTTAATTTTCCTTGTGTTCTTCAATTCACACTGTCTCCTACCAGGCTATAACACTTTTGGCAAAGCAAAGGGATTTCAGAGGAACCTGGTGGCTGCCAGAGTTCCCTCAGCTTCTTAATAACATGCCGCCAGTTATGCTGGTCAAAAAAATTACCTTTAAGCCCTTAACCCTATAACTCCCATGAGTGACCAATACAGAATTTCTCCTTACAATATCAATACAATCTCAACCAGATAAGTGTTGAGAATAAAAAAAAATATCAATTTGGGGATAATTACTAAATACTAAATAAATACTAAATTCTCTAAACTAACATTATAAGAATGGTATGGTCGACAGTAAGGAGAATTACAAATTTGATCTGGGGGTTTAAGGGTTAATGAACTCCTCACAGTCACCTGTTTTTACCAAGTCCAACCCCAACTCCAAACCATTTTGAAATCCCTGAAAGCAGTATATATCCTATAGAACCTCTTATTCAAAGAGAAAAATCATTTACCTCTTTTTCCTGAAGCCTTTTCTAGATTGGAATTAAAAATATACAAAGTGTTAAAGGACTAAATTCATTTGGTAAAATTAATTTGCATTTAAAATTTGTGAGAAATCAAGTACTGCAGGCTTTTACCTCTTGCTTTTTTCTATAGTCTTCTGCCTGTTTAGCAGTTAGGTCCCCACGCTTAAAGTATTTTTTATTCTGGTGAAAGACAAAAATAATATCATGATGCAGCCTATATTACTGACATTAGCAACCAACTAAATAAAAATGTTGTTTGTAAATATGAATGTTGTAAAAACTGAAATACCTCCACTGACCAATTCTAAGAAGGGCATAACTTAATGCTATTACTAAGAAAATATTTCAATGCTGTTAAATTAATAAATGATAAATTTGCAACTTCTTTATGCTCTCTTAGCATAAAATTGTTGGCTACAGTAGCATAACACAGCAATATTCAGAACTGATGTTAATAGGTCCCCTAAAGTTTATTTATTAAGTGTTTACCAATCTGTCATTTAAACCTTTACTTCCAAGATCACACAATCAATTCTCCTTACTGCATACCATATATTTACTTATGTTTTAGCTCTGAGAATTTGGTATTAAATCAAGCACTCTCACTAAGTTATTCAGTTGTTTCTTCACATAACCTTTCTGCTTGTTTACCTGCATATATTGCAAAGTGGAATTCTTTTTGGATCATTTGTGGGAGTGAAAGGGTCAACATTGTTTTTAATTGATTACATTGGGTCAAAGCAAGCCTCAAATGTACAAAATGTAAGTTAAACCAAAAAGAACTATCACAGCACAGAAGGGAAAATCAAGATAGTTGACTCACTTCCTATTTCAGTGATAATGATTACCAGTCTAAATTCTCTTTTGTTCCAAAAGTGATTTGGTGATATATTTTTTGTTAATCTAGCAGTCTTGACTTGATCTATCTGCAGTGGTCGGCATGCAGATTGTAAACGTGCATGTAGATGTAGTTATAATTTTTTGTGCGCCTGCAGTACAAATTCCAAGGCTCAAATTATTTGCTGAAAACAACTATGTTTTTACTGTGTGCACAGCTTGCTCTTTGTCTTTCCTTTGCCAAACAACTTCTTTCTTCTTGGTTAAGTATTTAAAAAGTTAAGAGAGAAGAAAATTTGAAAACGAACCGTGAATAGATATGATAAAGACATATTCATCTTGCAAACATAGATAAAGAATTGGAGAATCCTATTCGAGCTGGTTCTGTTCGAGCCAAACGTTTCTCTCGTATTGTAGTTCTAATTTAAAGATACTTACCGATGTGACTTCATTTTGATCTATCTGTTTCCTTTTTCTATCGAGTTCAGCAAGAAGAACGTCCATTATAATTACAACCTCTCGAAGGTTACAGTTTCTCCTAATAATTACAAACTCGTATAGAAGCGGAATAGTATCCTGGCAAGATTCTTCATTAAACCCGAGAAGACCCTGGGAATGAAAAGTTGCATGACAAACTGGACTTCCGGCGGAAATGCCGTTAGAATTTCCTTCTGAGGCTTGGGTTTTCTTGCGAAAACTTCATAAAATTACAGTTAGAAAAGTTGATCGGATGAAATCTACAAGAAAGGCTTCATTTTTTCACTGCTTCTTTGTTTTCTGAAGATTTCCTTTTATCAAATATTTAATGCAATCCTTAATCGACCCCATTCCTTTCTAGGGTGCTTCCCCCCTTAGTCTACCTATGCTGAAAGTAATGATTGCGCTACGTCAATTTTTTTCCGAGAAACCTGATTCTGCAAGTCCTCTTCGTTATTTGAACTCAATGTGACCTTCGGTTGCTTTCGTGTATTGAGTAAAGGTACGCTTTATCGCTCTTAAATCATGGTTTTAGAGAGATCCTTTGTGATTCTTTGTTTTTAATCACATTTTGCAGCTGTGAGGTTAAAGTCAAGCGGAGTTCTGTCCAGAAGACATCGAACTACTCAAACCTGTTGTAGTATTTTCCGTTTCGCCCAGAAACGATGCATTTCTCTTCACTTTCGAACGGTAAAGAATCCTCTTTAAGCTCAAAAGATGCTACTGCCCCAGTTACTCTCGATGTCTCTATCACTACAGCTGTGATTCTAGCCACTCTTTCTTCCTTTCTGTTCTTCTTGGCTTGCATTATAGTTTTCATATATTTCAAATGGCGTCTATGTCGACACGTTGTGGAAACTCGTATCGGACTTGTGGTCTTTTTCCTCGGAGCGTTACTCACCCTCATTACAACCCTCAGCTCCTATGAAGAACAAGAAATTTATGCAGTGTATCGCTTGACTCTCTTGGCCTCTTGCGGAATTGGAGTGTTGATGATAGGTTGTGCAATGCTTTTCGAGAATCCTTCCCCTGACAGGCCGCTGGATGACTACGGCTACGAAAGACTCTCTGTTGGTTATATGCATGGTAGCTTGGGAATGATCATCTGGGTCATAACGATACCCCTCAGCATACTAGAGCTCTTCTTCGCCATTGGAGCTGCTCGGAAAGCACCCAACACAATGTATGCTGCTGTGAGGTACACAGCTCTGGCGCAAAAGATTGTCCAAGCAAGCGTGTACTACTTTAGTCTGCGACACAAGGTTGCAAGAGGAGATATGCGTATGGCGTGTTCGTGGCTTTTCAAGATAATCTCCGTCTTCAATTTTGCTTTTTTTATCGACTCACTAGTAACGTCAAATTCTGATAACGACTTTGTCCTAAGTCTGTTTGGCAATGGGTTCTCCATCGTGAAATCTGCATATAATGCCTTACTCATTGATTACAGACTGCTGTGCTGTTTGTTGTTTTTGGAGCATTCTTTGGAGTTGATGGATGTGCGCATAAACCGACCCATTGGAGATATATTATTTAACCCTGAAGCTAGTGAGGCAATGATGCAAGATTCTTTGGCTTCTGCGGTTGTTAATGTGGAAATCTCGCATTCCTCTGGCTATGGATATGTCATTGGCCTCATTCTGGTTGCCATGCAACTGGTAACTGGACTACAGTATCTTGGATTTGTGGGAGAGTGGACAAACATGTTCCCCATTCTAGCTTGTGGTGTTGTAATAATTTTTGGTCTCTTGCTACTCTCTGGAGACACAAGTTTCCCAGAAAACAACAGAGAGAGGAAATGGCGTGAGACTGAATCTAAGGCTATTGATATCATGGTGTGCTTTATGGGAACCATTGGCTTTATCTTCTGGTTCATGAAAGCTTCCTACTGTGGTCTTTGGGCCTCACAATACTCATCAACAACTGACATTGAGTTTTATCAGTATCTCTCTTGGACAACAGTAAAAAACTTTGCTTATGCAATTGTAATCATCTTTCAGCTTTACTTCTTTGTTAAAATGGGTCCACATTTTGGGTGTGACCGTGAGAGCAGTCGTCAGAGGGCAAAACACTTTTACGTCACAACTATCATGATGGCTCTGTTTGCACTCCTCATATCACTTGTCATTGATGAATTCAATGGCCGAGTAGAAAAGCTTCTTGCTGAAGCACACATCAGCAGCACCATGTCAATATTTTTCCAGGCAGCAGCCCCCATACATCTTGGCTTTAGCTTGCACATGTTTCTGCATTTCTTCATTATGAGCAGAAGATTGTCCCAGTTTCAGTACAACTGGCAATACAACCAGGCAGAAGAACATCAACATAGTCAACAGTCCTCATTAGGGAACACTGGTGGTAACAGTGCATCATCAAATGCTGAAACAGGGGATGAAAGACAGCCACTGATTTCCCGCCCAACGTGATCTATATCACTAAGACGATTAACAAATATATTACATGACTTGCCATGCTGCGGTTCTGTAATAGATATTAATGATGTCAAATGGGGTAAGAACAAAAAGGTAGGACACAATGAGCAGTGGAGAGTGTCACTGATGCTCTTTTTTATATTTTTACGTCTTCTGTGATATTTTATTGTACAGACACAGCTAAATAGAATCTATTTGTTTTCTAGCATAACAAAGCAAAATGTTATTAACAGTGATGTTGTTTATGCATCTGTTCTCCAGTAGATTGTAAGTAAGATCAAAGCAAAATGCATCTTTAATTCAGCTTATCATATAATTTACAATAAAATGCATACCTTAAGATTTCAATGTTCTATTTCACCCAAGTTTTCAAGAACTTGAAGTAAATTGTTTGTACTGTGACCTGATTCATCTTGCAAACAAGAGAAGACTTTGTTGATACCTTGAAAAGACTTAGTAAATCAGATTTTGTTTTTATTAAAAATGACATTATTTTGCATGCTTTTATTTAACCAAGCTGTTGAGTTTTCACTGAAAGTGAACTTAAAAGGTCAAGAGAGTAATGTAAGATCACAAAGGTTTGAAATTATTACAGTGATCTTCAAATAATACATTGATTGGCATAATGTAATGTTCTATGTACGCCATTAGGACCTACATTATTAAAGCAAGAAAAGGATTATGGGACATGAGAATGAACTGGCCATGTTGTTGTTAAAAGTGTGCATTGATTAACCCTTTAACTCTCAAGATCTGATTGTTAATTCTCCCCTTTGGCTGCTACCACTTCCTTGTAAAGTAGTTACGAGAATTTGGTGTTAGATCAAGATGAAAACTTCATGATAAGTTTGAGTATTCTCATTACCTGTTTGCTGGATAATTTATGGATATTAAAGGGAGAAGTTGTAAATTAATCACCTTTGGGAGTTAAAGGGTTAAGAGACAATTCTACTGTTGTCATATGTCAAACATTCTTTCCTGTGATCTATCACTGTACAGACCCACAGCAATTTGGGATCTTTTTGTTTTAAATGATGAAAAAGCAAAATGCTGTTAATGGTGATATCATTTTTGTGTTTGTCCTCCATTAGTTCATAAGTAAGAACCAATCAAGTTATGTACGTAATTCAGCTTATCATACTTGGTGTCTTTAATCTCAGTGGCAGATGAAAACAGTACAAAAAAGATTCTGGTATTTGAAACATTGTTTTGAACAAATATTCAGATACACTTCATAAGATAGAAGATCCCTTGTGGATTTGTGAATTACAGTCAGCCTTGAATGAAGATCAATGTGCACAGAGAGAATTTTAGTCGTCATCAATTTGTTTGTGTTTTGGACAAATTTGATAAAGATTTGCTGCACATTGATGTTTGTAATTAAAAGAAAATCAAATTACAGAGATAGGTGTGGTTTATTTTTTTCATTGTTGTATACATTTTATTTCTTCCAGTGCAAAGAAGTACGAATAGATGCACTGTGATAAATAAAAATCTATTTTTGACCTCTGCTTGGTTGATGTGTACTATAAGCATCATTTTCCCTGGTTACTGTACTGTTCTATTTCCATGAAATTGTTTGTACAATTTGTTAAAAGAGGGTTCAGGCGGAAGGCAGTTGCCAGTAGGGAGTGGGGTAGCTCAGAGGGCATCCTCCCTCTGAAAATGTTTTTGAGTCTACAGGAAACATTTGAATTCTTTGAAGTTGGCCATCTCAGTGCATGGGGTTCGATTGCCTCCCTCAGCCGCCCACCCTCTTAGATAACAAAAATTAGGATAAGCTGCCAAACTATGAACGAGCAGTGCTAATTTGTGAGTATGTGTCTTTGTGATATTTTATTTTTTGTGTGTGTTGGAGTTCAAGTGTGGATTGCTCTCTACAAGTCTCCCCTAGGAGAGAAGTTCCAACATACTTGGATCAAAGCGAGATAAAAGTAAGCGATGTGAGTGCTGCGCAAGGGCTTGGGCGAAAGTGTACTCAACTGGAACACGGCATCGTGAAATAGGCGTTGACGCTTCAATTGGGTGGGGACGCTTGAGGTGGATGGTGATGTCTAAAAAGCCTGTCGACGTCAACAAAGAGTAGTTGCGCCTATATCTGGCGGCTACATCCTAAACTGGCTTTGACTTCTGACATAAGCGGTAGCGCGGCAGTGACGTGTACATAACGCAGCATGGACCCTACGTCTAATTTGGGTCACGGCGCCTTAGATTTACGCTTTCGTCTCACATGCTGTTGGACGATAATGATCTACCCTGTTTACAGAATTCTCTATTCATTTAAATCTTCGTTCAGAGCACGAGAAAACAGGAACTAAGAGCAAAATAACGAAAGCGAGCTATGAGGGCGGAGGAGGCCTGGCCTCGGCCTGGCGCGCGCGCTTCGCTTGCAGAAAGATGAAAAATTGCACAGAAAAGCTAAGGTTGCTACAGATGAGAAGCGATGTCAAGTTCATCTAGCTGTGCCCATACAATTACGGGAAGCACAAATTTTCGTAGTTTGCGACGAACCAGGAAAAGGTACTTCTATTACTATCCTCAAGGAAGGCTGAAAGCAGGGCGGAGAGAGGTTGGCTCAAACTCTCTCTCGGCGCTGCTGAAAGAGGTTGGGCGCGGTAGCGCGCGCAAATTTTCATTTTACGTAATGCTAACGTAAGTTCACGTCACAAAGAGAGATCACGCGTCAGAAATTGAAAACGGCAAAAAAGTTTTGCAGAGTTAGCTGGCAGGAAAGACGTTCAGACTTGCAAACAGAACAGTTAAAAAACTACGATGGCGAGTTGTAAGAAGAAATACTCTGAGCGTAAGTCAATGAAACGATTCTATGATCTTAAACAAAAGCAAGTGACCGGCTGGCTGGAAAATTCCAGGTTCTTTTTATGGCAAATCGTGTGGGAATATTTGCGCGCTGAACCTAAGAGTAAAAATGAAAAAGTTACATACAACCAAACGTTTCGATAGTTGTTACCAAAACTGTCATCTAGGGCGAATCGTATGCTGGCTCCACGGCAATAATAAACTTCACGGCAATAAGCTCCTCAGCAATAGGCTCCACAGCAGTATGACATTATCTTACTCATTCCTCCTCAATTATCTTTGCAACAAAGACGGTCAACGATCATTTTAGTACTGGAAAACGTGTTTAATACATTCCATTACCATGACAGATTTTTCATTTTAAATTATTTTTTTAGTATTTGGGGACATTTCGTTAACCATTTTCATCGCATTAGAGCAATTTTCAATCATCATATTGAGCGTCGAAAGTAATCCGAGATTGTTTGGGTTTTGCTTTACTTCGCTCTGTGATTGGTTCTGAAAACTCGCGCCATTATCTCGGCCAATCAGGTGCGAAACTAAAACCTCAACCGCCCGGCATGTTTTCCCGTGCTGTAGGCGCTTGGTCTTTTTTTAGCTTGAGTTCTCATTGGCTCTCGAGGGTATATTCCTTTGTTCTGATTCGCCGATGTGATTACATTGGTTTTGGTTTTACGACACTGAATCAAAAATTACTTTACTTTCTAACGTATTGTATTTGTTTTAGTTCGCACAAACCGCAAGGAAAAGTTATCCTCTCCCAAGAAAGAATTGTCTTCTAATGACAGCGATGTGCCTTTGTCTAACAACAATTTAATGTCAAAATGTAATGATCTTGAACAGGCAAACAAGGTAGGTCTAAACACAAGCTATATGCTTACAGTTTCTCGCAAAAATTTAATCAACCTTTGCACAGGTATTTTTTCTTACAGCCCAGGGGTAACTTTACGGAATCAGATCAGTATAGTTGGCGTTGCCCGAAATTTCTGGAAAATAGCGTAATTGGATAAGCATTCAGGCCTTCACCTTGGAATTAAGGAGGGTGTGAAGAAATGAATGTCATCGCAACTTCTTTTTCTCGACCTTGAATGTTTTCAAGTCAGAGAACCCATCTAATTAAATTTCATACATCTATTCTTTTTTTTCATTAGGATTTGAGGGATCTTATCGAGTCCAAGAAAAGCTCGATTCATACGGCACTGACTACAATTCAGTAAGTCACCTATTGGATTTATACGGCTAAAAAATTATCAGTTCTACTAGAAGTGGAAGGGTAACCAGAGTTAAAATTCATAAAAATTAGCTTGCATATGACACAACCAGCGAGCGTACCCTTACTATTAGAGCTGTAGGAATTTGGGACGCGCGTTTCTCCGCCCGTGGGAAGACTGGAGACTAGTCAGAGAGGTTTGTCGGAGGTCTGGCACTAATAATGCTGGGCAGACCTCTTGCTGGCTCGTGTGGTTCAAGGCTTTATCCTTCCCGTGGGGCAAGAAACGCTTGTCCTGAAGCGCTATACTAATGAAGGCTCACTCGCACGCACGCACGCTACGCGAGATAGAGAATACAAGCAAAAGGGAAAGCTTAAAAAGTTACCAAAGAGAAAAATAAGAATCAATCATTTTAAAAGCATTAGCATATTGTTTTAGCCACAGCTTGGAGCTACTGTAGTAGTCAGTAGTCTAAGTGTGTCAGGATTCCAAATTCCTTTGAATTTACTGGTTAAGTTTCCTTTAACAATTGCTCCGGCACATCTTCGGTAAAAAATAAACCCCGTTTTTTTCACAAGTGACGTAGATCGAAACTAACAAAAAAGGTCGAAACAATAGAGATCAGGAAAAAAAGAGTACTGAAAGAAAGAAAAAACTAACAGGTTCTTTCATCGAGGTAAACCTGTTACTCTTTATGTAAATATGCACCTGTTCAGTGTTCTCAAGTGAGAGAAGGGGTCAGCTGAACACATGCTACTGATCTATAATATTACTTAGTGCACTTGAATAACTGGACATAAATTAGTTAACATCCTTCTCTTGCACAACTAAACTTTTCCATTTAAATTCCCATGCAGAGATGTTCAACTGACTGTGAAAGAGGCGCGTAAAAGACTTGAGACGGAGACCGGTGCCATGAAGGTGAAAATGTAAACTTATTGTAAGAAATAACATTTAATGAAGTTTTCTCCTCAGTTTAGGTTAAAAAACTTAAGTTACCAGTGGTCTTTCGAGCCAGGCGGATCGTTAGGTTTAATGAAACTGTTTTTCACCAAACACTTTTTATTTTTTAACAGATTGAATTGGTTAAATTGCGGGCGGAGCATGTGCAGAATTACAAGCAAGTATCAGTTCCAGATCATTAAAGGGTCGATCTCGGTGTTGTATTTAGTGTTACCCTACAAGAGTATTATGAGATGTGATTTGCCCCTGAGGTGGCTCTATCTACTAACTTACTGAAAACACTTCGTATTGACGAAGTGTTCAAAGATTTTTGTAAATTGCAGACGGTTAAAACAAGGCTTTCTATGGATGAAATTTTAAATAAGCACGTAATTGAAAGGTCTTGCGAGAGGGAGAGAAAAGACCTAGACATATTTTTCTGGATTCTTCTCAAGTGTTTGCCGAAATATTGTTTTCTATCGCACCCGGTATCACATATACTCATATACAGTAAAAGTAATGGGCTCCTAGTAAAACGGTAACACCAAATTATTTGTTTGTTTATGCTTTTTACCGAATAATGTTCTCTTTATTTTTTGTTCAGACAATGTAATGTAAGCAGGATTCAAGAAGAGAAATATTATATCAATGCTGTGAGTAAACGATGGTTTAATTTTTTTTTTTCAAAAAAACAATTCATTGCGTCAAGTCTACTTCTTTATTCTAACTTCTTTGTTTTCCTGGGTTTTTCCCCCTATTTTAGGCGAACGTAGACAAGATAAAAAAGTTGCGAAGGTGAGTACGTAGTTTTGCAGCTGTCTTTCTCTCTTCGGCATTTTCTTTAACAAGTGCAATTAATCGGTTTTCTTTACTGTGGGGCTTCTCTTACTTCAAGGGAGCAGCCGACATCTTTGGTGCTAACGCGCATTTCGTTAAAAATTTAACTAACCAAAGGGACTGGGCATTATTTATTACCCTGTGTGAGGGGGAGGGGTAGGGGGTGGGGGATTTTAGGGTGTGTGACAATGAAATTTTATCTGATCCCCCTCAGGCTCTGTAGTTTTCTAATGATCCCCCTCATTGGCAGTCAATTTTCTATAGACCCCCGCTATATACCCTGTTATAAAGAGGGGTCCCCCTCCGTTCCCCGACCGTTCCCCTTTTCTTAAGATGCGTAGCAACTTTTGGCATTGCAAATCATTTTGCAACATTTACTTTAAGTGCTATGCGAACAAAAAGAAATGAAAATCGCGATGGAGAAGTTTAATTTTTAGTACTGAAGCTTTATCTCTCTTCTTTTCTGCAAGTTAGATCCATCTAATATCCTTTTGCCAGTGTTCAATGAAAAAAAATAGTTGACCTCACATTTTATGGTAGATCTGGATCTGAAACTTTATAAATATCTTCCCCTTGAATAGCACCGCTGAAAAGCTCACAGAGAAAGCGACAAACTGCAAAAATGAGGTAAGATTAGAATTTTTTTCTCCAGAAGACTGTGAAGCTTCTTTTTCCTCCGTTTCATATCGTTCCCCCCCCCCCCCCATTCCCCATTCAGCAAATAAAACGAAGCATATAAAAAAACCGGCACAATTGTAGCAAATGAGTGTAAAAGAGGGGAAGGGTTGGACCCAAATTCGACCCAAATCTCCCTCGGTTTTTTCTCTACCGCTACCATCGTGCCGTTCACTAAGTGCTCCTGCAGTGTGTTTTATCAGATACCATCTGACTAACTAAATATTTTATCTTTCAAAAACAGATCAACCAGTTGATGACCGTGAAGGAATCGTCACTTTTAAATTTCAAGGTTTGATCATTGTGATGCAATGCGCTTTTAAAATCATGTGTAAGCCGCTTGTACTCTGGACAATTTTAAAACCAACATGACCTTAAAAACAGGCTTATTACATGCAGAACGAAAACTTATCGCAGCTGGGTCAATCTCTTCCACCCCATAATCGGGTGAGTGTCTTAGCCTTTTACTGAAACCATCGCGACGAAGCTCACAGGCAATTCAAGCTATTTACTATTATGCTGAGGGAAATCTCCATTTAGGTGGTGTCATGTGACTCTGTCTTGCTCTCGTGTTGCATGACGTCGCAAAAAAGGTTGCGAGGGAGATCGAGCGCCAAATTTTGATAGGCTGAGTCAAATTTCAATGAAAACTTCCTTATCAGTACGTCTGACTTGATGTATTTGATAGGTCACTTTTCCCGAGATGCTTGTGACTGTAAAACCCGCTAAGGGTTCCGCCAGTGTGGACGGTAATTAGACTCTTTCGTTCGGGCTTCCTTAAACTTAAGTCGAGCTGAGCTTTTATGTGGGGAGATCGCAGGGGGGGGGGGTGGGGTTTTTTATGTACGGTTTCTTTGGCTTCGATATTCATCAATACAAACACAAATAAGGGCCAGTGATTAAAGCTTTTGGTTGAAATCAGCCGCCGTTTATGTTTTTTTTCTGTTCTTCTATCCGCAGGAAAAGAATCAGTTAAAGGAAGACCTAGAGAGGTTTGCGACCAGTTCGTTAATTCTTCTAAACTTTCCAGTACGACAAACTATGATAAGCCTCTGCACTTATTACCGTGGTTGAGAAAGCCAGTCAATCGTTTTTCATTAACCGACCACAATGAAATCTTGCCTCACAAATATTTCTCCAACGTCGTCACAGCCTCGTTTTTGTACCGAACAAAAAATCCATCCTTACAGCCAGAGATCACTCCCCGTGTTCCATGGTCGACATCTTGGCTCAGTTGTAATGAACGTGGGAAAACCAGAACTTATATTTGAGTGCGTAGCTGTCCACAAGTTGTTGTCAAAGGCGACTAACCATCGCGTTTTCATTTACAGCGAGATTGCACAACTAACAAGGGAACTTGAAGAAAAGGAGGTGAGCAAGTTTACACTATATTTAATCATTGTAAATCTATTAGCACTCTATTACAAATGCCAAAATCTGATTGGCTACACTACTCGCTATCCATTCTGGGATACACAGAGAGTAGAGTAAGGAATCAAACAGTTTGTTGTCGTAAACAAAATAAAATAACAACACAAGTCTCTCCTGTTGCTAAGTTTTGAACGACTACTAGACTGTTTGCTCTCGATTTCAACACGTGATTTTTGATTCGGAATTCGCCTTCATCAACTATAGAAACCGAAGAAAAACCGAAATCTACCGAAGAGAAATCGAATACAAACCGAAGAGAAAACATATAGCCTTCTGAATACTTCTTTCTTCGCTGACTGCTAGGGCAACCTTGCTAAATCAGCGAAATTCTTCCAAGCCTTTTCATTCTCTCCTTACTGTTTCTTAGGAAGCAATCCCTAACAGTTTCGAAACTGAACAGAAATTTAAGGTATGAATGCACTATTATGGCAGAGGTCGCATACTGCTTTTTGTTGTCGGTTTTGATACATGATACATGTCCTACATTCTTTAAGCTCAAGTTTACAGCCATAGTAATAACAGATAACGGGAGATAAAGTTTTTTTAGATAGCTTTTTACCTGTCATTAAACATAACTGACTTGGGACTGACCTGTAGAAAGGTTGTATGAAAAGATGAAATAATTACAAAAGCATCATACTGGAAACGTTCGCGACTCGTACACAATTAGCAAGAAGCCTGGAAGGAATGTGTGCACCGATTGCCTCAAAGGTTAGCTTCCCAAGAGATTAAAAAAAAGTTTGCCCAAATTTTTCATCAAAAACACAATGTTCACTCAGAAAAATATATAAACAATAAAGGTATGTATAATCTGAAAGTCCTCTTCAGTATGGGTCTATTGTAAAGGTCTATCTCTAACATGTAACACGTAACTCGTATCTTTTTTTTCTTTTTATCAGATGAAGAAAACTGAGACATACAGGTAAACATAATCAGGCTCCACAGAGATGTGGTTTCATAATTCTAGATTCAGGTCTTCTAAATTGTTGAATTAATGCAGTCCTAAACGAACGAATAACTACATTGACGGCTTCCTTGTCGTCTCTGGGGAACAGCTACATTTAATGTGGCCGGCTTACTTTTTTTATTCTCCACAGAACAATGAAAGAGCTTTCCGAAAGAGAGAAAGAAATAGCACGAAAGGTAAGGTAAACAGGCCACGTTGTATCACGTTATTTCGTTTCAAAGAGTTATCAGTTATGTAAATATACGGGAAATATTACGCTCGACTTTTGGAGAACACTGCCTTATTTGTGACTTTAGGAGAACGCTACCTAATTTGTTTCTGTGAATTCTTGGGTGTCCTGTGTAACCATAGCGAAAGCTCCACGAATTTTTCCCAATGGATCATCTACCATTTCGGCGCCATCTTGAATGACGTGATGCTCATGTTACATTGCGCACTTCTTGGACTAAACCTAAATAATTTTTGATAAGAGACTAAACTGCAATAATTAAAGCAATTTTCGGGTACAAATAATTGCATAAGGAGCTTGAGCCTCTCTTGACAAAATAGCAGACAGGTAAAACCACGCCAAACTGCAGTGTCAACTGTTAACACGAACGCACTCGATAAGCTGTGATTACTTCTAGTTCTGATCTTGGTTTTTTCTTAAACCACAATTCTCTGCATCATCGTCCCTGTAGGGCCATCAGAAGGAACCGGCCATTATTTATAGCCGGGGGGGGTCGGGGGGTTGGAGGATCAGAGGATTTTGGCTAATTGTGTCACTGTATGATCCTCCCAGAAGGTAAAATTCCTATGACCCCCTCCCCCAGAAGGTAAAATTCCTATGACCCCCCCCCTCTCTCTTGCTGGCAGTCAATTTCTATAGTACTCCTTCTGTTCACGCTCTGTTGGCGACGACTGATCCCCTCCCCGTCCCCCCTAAAAACCAAAAATAATTGGCGTTCTCTAAATACTGTTACCTATCCCCCTATTGTTTCATGAAATTTTCGTTGTGTTGATTTATTAACAGGGACGTCTCCTGAAAGCGTCCAAACACGAGATCAACGCGGAGTTAGAGGTCAGAATAATTATGATTTGACTTTGGTACAAATGTTGATTGAACGTAATTAAACATTAGTGTTTATGCGACTAGTTTACGGAAATAAACGCTTGTCTGCTTTAACTCTTTAACTCCTAAGATCTCATTAGTAATTCTCCTTACTGTCTGCAAAATGGCCAAATGATCCTCATTTTGTTAGTTTGGAGAATTTTGTATCGGATCAATTAGTAATACCATGATTGATATTTTTCTTTATTCTCATCACTTGTCTGCATGATATTGTATACATATAGCTGCACATAGAAAATCCAGTTACGAAAAAAGTGGCCGGAGTCCAAACTCCGTAGAAATTATGTATTAAACTTGTTTAATGAAGTACAACATTTGGCTAAACTCTGAAAATTCTTAAAAATACAAAGAAAAGGGTAGCACATTTGCGCGAACAAAAGCTAAAAAAAAGAGCTGAATAAACTCCGTAAAAACAAACAATAAAAGTACGCGAAAAATGTCTACGTCAGTTTTCAATATTAAGTTAGAATTCTTTGATTTGATTGGCTAATTTGTGAAATCCTACGCTTCGCACGTGAATACAAAAAAAAAGTACAAAGGGGGGAGAGGAAGAGATAAATTGTAATTTGAAATTCAAAATCAAAAAAAATTTCCTACGCGACATCTAATTATAATTTGATGAGAACAGATGTTTTTTTTCTTTCATAGCTCCTCCCAGTTGAATGTAAAGACATGGAGAGGTAATGTTTTGAACATGTTCTTTCAACCACAACTCTCTTTCACTCAAGTTGAAAACGTCAGAAACTAAACGTCTAGCAGCTATGTCACAGGTGACCCAACTTGTAAAAAGTCAAGAGGAAAAAAACAGATAGGAAATGTAAAGGAAGATGATGAAATTTTCTGAGGCTACAATAGATTTATTTAATTTTGGATTAAAAAGAAGTACTAATCAGAAAGTCCCGTGCAATTAATTGAATAACTTCGTCTTTCGCTTGAATAAAAAACGGTTGTATTTTTGTTACAGAGGAGTTGCTGAGAGAGAGAGGCAATTTTCGATTTGGCGTGTTGAGGTAGGCCAGGAAGAGTGTTTATCGATAGTTTGTACCGTAATTTTTTTTGGGTGTCTGTGTTTTGTCTTTCCTACATTTGCAGAGATATGGGAAGAAAAATAATTAAAAAAAAGGCATGTTTAACAACAAACTTTACATTGTCCCGAACATCTAAAGAAATTTGTTTCTCTTCTTCTCACAAGAAAACTCAAAATGGACGTTTAGGTCTGTTACAAAATAGGAAGCCTATTTTCGCCGCAGTTTTCTTGTTTTACTGTTTGCGAGAAGTCTGGTAAGGGGCGAGCTTTCAATCGTGGTGGCTTCCTGACTAACAATAGGTTCCAGCCTTGACCGATCCGATCACACTATTTTAGTTTGTCTTACATACATATTTTTTTTTTCGTCGCTTTCAGGCCAAGATGGAGCTTAACGAAAAAGACAAGTAAGTTCAGTGGACTTATAGTAATACTTGAGGAATCCAGTGCAATTGTAAAATCGATTTGACGTGATTCTATATTTCCCAAGTAATAAACGGCAGTATTCGAAAACTAGAGCGTTGCAGAGAGTGGGGTGAGGTGTGCATGACCCCATGACATGACTGACTCCTTTCTGGTTCAGAAAAAATAAAACTTAGTGAAACATATTAGGAAGCTCTTAGATTCTCAATGAACGCTAATAAAAGACGTCCTTCCCCCTTCTCCCTCTTCTGAAAAATCCAACCTTTATATCTAAGAAAAATATGATAATCAAACTAATTGCTATAAAGAAGAAGAAGAAGAAGAAGAAGAAAAAACAACTCATTGTTTATAAAATCATGTCTGAAACAAGTTAGTATGCGATATTTATTAAAAAAATAAACATAAATCATTCTTTAGCTTTGTTGCTTTGTGTTGCAGTGAGCTTGAAGATCTGAAGACTCAAATCTGTGAGCTCAAGGAAACACTGAAATCTCAGGTATTTTATATTCATTTTTAGTAACAAGGATCCATAAGGCTATATCCTTTTTCATTGTCCTGCTGAAATAAAAGATTTTCCAATAGGCTACTTTTTTTGCTCGATGTAAACAAACTGTTAGTACACAACAAGAAGAACCAGAGATCTTTTCAATTTAGTAATGAAAGCGGTTTTTTTTTATTCTCATTCCGCTATCCCGCTGAAGATTTCCAAGTAATTAGTTATCACCAGCACAACGCTTGTTTTAAAAAATAATTTAATTTTTGATTTTTCGTTTTTGTTTTCGTTTGTAGGTTCTTCTTCCAAAGGAATCTAATCGTTCGGCTAAGCATTTCATTCCCAGACTTCGACGCAGACGATGAGACATTTTAAAGTTACATCATACTGAAACTTAACAAGCCTGTACCTTCAAAATCGAACTCTAATTAAAGTAAACTCTTTGGTTTTCATTGCAAGAATCTGAGTTGCAATCGCTTTGGGGAAAATAGTTCGCTCTCAACAACTGACTACAAATCGTATTAAGTTTTTATTGGATCTAATAGACGGGAATTTTATGATACGTAAGAAATCTCATTACGAAAGATTCATGGAAATTGTATAGAAGAGAACTGTAATGAAAATACTCAGAGTTCAACTGGTAAACGACATGAATTACTTCTGTAGCGTTGTCCTGCCAAATCTTTTTTTATCAAAGAATAACAAGCGGGTCACCAAACAGTTCAACAGGTAAGCGAAGTAAACGTGCTTGTGAAAAAACGCTATGTCAAAAACTGTTTCGCTTATGGATCAACGGTTAATTTTCTGGCTCAAACGGCTACGCCTCAACCTGTTAATTACAAATCATTTATTAATCAAATGTCAATCAACTTGTTCACTTGAATAGGAACAACTATTGTCATATTGTCAACGACACAGTGGTGTAAAGGATTATTGATTGTTTCCTATGTGAGTTCTACAAGGCCGACCCGGTGCTCCTCACAGCGTCCCAAGCATTCATGAACGAGTGGCCCTGAAACGAGCCTTTTGTAGCTGGTTTCCAGCTCTCTGCCCTCTCTTTCGCTCGCGTATTTTTAAGTGATGACGTACGTGACCAGTATAACAACAGAAGAGTCCCATTCTATTTATAGAACCGTGTTTTCCCAATAAGATATATGCTCATCTCCTTCCTTCATACCACGAACCTCGATAAATTTCAAAGTTTCGATTTGGAAAGAACAAACATACATACGAACAAAATAATGAATTTCCTTTCAACACTTCATGACCCACTCCTCACTTTTCCATGAGGATATTCTTGGTTTGAAACTTCTTCATCAGTCCGTGAACCCACAGTTCCCATTCAGAATCTCCAAATAAGGAATGAACCACAGCTGGACCTTTTTTGTTCGGGAGTTGTTTCGTAAAATGCTTAAAACGTGTGAAACAATGTTAAAACCGCAAGTTACTAATGCATGTAGTGCGTGCCTGAGTTTAGTAACCGAGAAAGATTGGTACTAGAATGCGTAGCCGCTGATCTGCATGCTCAGCTGATTTCAAGATGGCGGAAGAGTTTATCGTCCAATACAGCGTGCAAAGTAACCCGAGTTATACCACGAATCTGGCTCTATTTACGGATGTGACAAACAGTAGCGAGCTTATGCAACTGATCATCCAAGGAAAAATAGAAGCTGCCCTTTTAAATGCATCTATGGTACGGTCATTTCACTTGTATATTTACTAACTTCGTACATAGCTTGGGTTAGCTCACATGTTACCATACATAAGCTTCGGTTGAGACTTGAGGAGAAAGTTTACTTGCATTTGGAAGAATTTCAGAGAAAGCAGAGGTCAATAAGCGTACATATGAATATAAACACACCCGTTTTTAAATACGTTGCAATTTGAAAAAAAAGATGGAAATATGTACACCTTTTGCTTACATATATATGGTATATGAGTCGACGGTTGACAAGTTTGGGGGTACGAGATAAAACCAATGGAAGATTTTTATATTCAATGCGATGTGAAAAAACTTGCCGGGGATTCTGCACTTTAGCTGCTTGAAAAGTAACAATATTTTACCCAGCATCTTCTGTATGTCATAGGCAGACTAGCCAAAAGTTTACTCTGTAAAGTCTCAGGCTTTGTATTTCTCTCGAGAGTGATTTTGTATACGGTATATGCCTGTGATTATGCTTTTTAGATCATAGACCCATTTCATGTGGCAATAGCAGGACACAAAGCTCTGCAACTGTTTCAACAAGGAAAGATGAAGACCAAGACACTTCATTCAGAGATTGTTTTTAATTTGTCACCCTCCACAAATGTAAGAAAATACATTAAGTAACAATACATTGACGAAACTTAGCTGAGGTATTAGTGCATAGCCCCACCTATAAAGCAAGTAATTTTTTTTTAAGCAGGTCTTTGAAGCACTTTGGATTGTGACTATGAATGAATTCCCTTTTTGTGGATTAACCCATTGCATCCTAAGAGTGATAAGCATCTAATTTCTCCTTTCTGTATCACCCTTGAATCACACATTAAAGTCACACAAGAATAAAGAAAATGATAATTAACTAAAGAAACTCCTGATTTTTAAACAAATTCTCCTTGTCAGATCATTAGGAAATGTATAGAGAACAGTATGGAGAATATGCATATTGATATTAGGGTGTAAAGGGTTAAATGGATTATAAATGATACAGTCTTGACTGTGTGTATATGTTACATTGTGGGGGATGCAGTATCCTAATGCATAGTGCACTAGACTGTGGGTCAAGAGGTTTGATTTTATTCTGTGGCTGGATCATTGTATTCTGTTCTTGGGCAAGATACTGTATTTTCACAGAGCATCTCTCCACCCAGGAGTGTAACTGAGTACTGGGGAAGTGTTAGGGAAGCCTGATGAAATGCTGGGGGGTAACCTTGCAATAGACTGGTATCCCATCCAGGGGAGGGGGGGGGTAGTTGCACTCTTAGTCACTTCATTCTACAGAAACAGTATTGAATTGCAGCCAGATGGGGCCAGTTGGCCTGAGTGTTGAGTAATACATATTATAGAATTGATGAAATGGAGCTTTTTATTAATATATGCCTGTATCATAATGAATTTATGTGAGTTTGGAACTGAATCTTTTGCCAAAGAATCAGAGAAACATATTAAAACTGATGTTACCATCCTTACAGTGGCCTATACAGTGGCCTATACAGGCTTTCCTTATAAGAATTGAATTCTCACCTAAGATTATTTTAAGTGCTTAGTCAAATCTTCAACACCCTGGGAAAAGGAGAATCTAAGAATGGCCGGGATGTTAATCTTGTCATTGAAAGGAAGGTATTATCCATCAAACTGGTGTGAAATATCTTATATGATTGTTTTTTTAGATAAATGAATCTTTCAAGAAATTTGGAATACTGGACAGTACAACAAGTGTGTTAGTTGTCATTGTGACTCAAGAAAATGCCAACGAAAAGGTTTGCATAAGTTTCATACCTGGTATCTACATTTGTTAGTTTTTAAAACTTTACTACATCAGACAGTCATCTACTTCTTGACTGTGATATTAGTACTTAGAATATACCACACAAGTGAACAGTGCCTTTCATGTGTGCTGATTGGCTAGTTCAGAAGTGAATAGCAAGTTGTATTCACCATCATGTCTATGGTGTTATTTGTGCATGGCTTTACTTTAGAAAGGCACAGCATTGACACTTGTGCTATTGAGGAATTCGGCTACATGTGACTATTAGAAACAATTCACGTCTTCTGGAATATTAATGTTACGTGTCAATTATTTTTTTGAGACAGATTCTTGAATGCAAAATTCGTGACAGAAATAAGGTTTTTTTGGACATACAAAGTACATTAAGGCTCTCAGAGAATTTCTAAGTTTAATTTGTACAGTAGGTTTGTGGCCTAAAAACTGTGGAACTTAAATGAAAGAAAATAGAAAAAGAAAGAAGTTGATTTTTATGTCTAAACTTTTGGTATAAATTGCTTAGTTTTGAACATTAAGGGACTTGTATATATTATATGAGCAAACACATTATTTTTAATTTCTCCACAGATTTCAGAAATCAGTAAATTTATAAATGGAGAACAAGTTTCTATTACTGCATTGAGCACAATTTCTGACCAAGGAAAAATAAAGAAGGTAACTGATGTATTTCATTTTGAGATCTACTGTAGTCATTCCTGAGGTGATTGCTATCAAGAAATAATCTGGAATAATTTATCAGTTTATTTGTAATTACTGCAGTAAGTGAGCAAATGACAAACAGATGTTGCTATCATCAAAATGGGAACAGATGGGTCAATAATGAATATTTGATGTACACAGGGGATTCTAGGTACACAATTTGGTAAGATATTAGAAATAATGAAATTTGATCATTTAATTTTTCTTTTCAGATTTATGGTATCTCAGACGAGGAACTTCAATGCAGTTCGCTGCAAGACGGCGTAATCACACGAGTAGCAACCAAAGATGCTGCGTAATATTAATGAACTATTATTAGAAGGACTAAATAGAAAGAAATCAATCTTTTACCCAATAACATTTATTTAACAAGTAGCAAAGCCTCGGCTGTCCTCCGTTCTGTCGATTTAGGCCGTTGCACGACACTCGATAAAGCAATCGCAACGACCAATCACCGTGAAGAAAAATACCACAAGAAGCCAATGAGAATTCAAAGTAAAAACACGCAAAAGGGCGGGAAAACGGGAGTGCCGAGTCGCGTTTGGGTGTAAGTTCTGCATCTAATTGGTGGAGAGGTTGGCGCGAGTTTCATTGGACCAATCACAGGGCGTGGTACAGCAAAACCAATAAAATCCTGGCTACTTTCGACATTCGATTGAAAACTGCTCGAAACCTGAGACTAAAATGATTACATTGCTTTCAGAAGCAATTGTGTGTCGCCCCGTGTCGCCCATAAAAAGAAAAACAAACCACAGGGGGTGTAGTAAATATTGTCCGTCCATCTCGGTAGGAATCTAACCAACTATTTTGTCGCCTGTGGGTTTATTCCTTAGTTGGGTCTATACGCAGTTGGATCAATTTCTATCACTGTGTACACGTTTGTAGAGTTGAATAAAAGCATTTAAGTTTCGAAACAACAGTTATATTGCCCTATTGGTTTAGATTCTCGCTTGCTGATAACTGAAATATTTTACTTTTCGAGAACAATAGTCGACACAAACTGATTGACAGATTTGTCAAGTGGTAATTTATATCTAGCAACAAACCTGTGTCATTCGTCATTCGAGAGGTAGACTGTCAAGCTGTGACGTTCAAGCAACTCTGTGGTTTGCCCTTTAGCGTTTTAAATCTTCAGGTGAGGTTTGTTTTTGTCTATCGAGAGCTAATCGTTTGAAACACTGAATGGGAACGCTCTCATAACTTGTACACGTGTCCAGAAAAAAAAATGAGAGCGCTTCCGCTGTGTACCGTCCCGGTTAGTGAATCAGAGAATTGTGACTACGCGCGGAGGCAACATAACTACAGTTTCATGTACACTTTTTTATGTTTATACAATAACAGACTATTTCGAGCGCTTATCACTACCTTGATCGATGGGAAAGATTTGATTTAATGTGTCATTTTGACCATTTACAAACTGAAAACAAAGAATGCTGTCATTAGATAGATTCAAAAATCGTAATTGTTGTAACACTCATCTTGACAAACCGGTCAGATTAAAAGTAGCAGTAAGTTTCACCAGCCTCTGCTACTTGAACTAGGATGAGTTGGTAAGAAATACGAAATCACGGGTATGTTTTACGTCAGTTTGAAACAGTTAAAAACTCTATTTGTTTATCTACGCTTAAAGGACACCCCATTGCGAGCTACACCTGAGCAAATTAACACCTTGGTTGAAATCGCAGTTTTCAAGGGCTTCTTTCAGTTTTAAGAAAAATCCTAGGGAGAACGTGAATCATAATATGCGAAGCCAACTATTGGAAAGCGTTGGAAAACTTGCATGTGTTGGAAAAAAAAACTGCATCCTTATGATAAACTATTTCTGTGTTCTTAAGGAATACTCTTGAACCGCTACATACTAAATCACGATTAAGTTTTAAGTCTTGAAGTTGAAATATCGGGGCTTTGGAGAAAGACATGAAATATTTCGAAGTTCAGAAAATATCAAAGATTCGCACAGTACTAGCTTTTACCAGGTCAATTTGTGATAATTTTACGCTTAGATAACTATCTGTTGCAAAAATGTGTTGTTTTGTTTACATATTAGCAGTAATTTACACCCTAATTTAAACCCTTTCGCACACTTCAAAAATACAGGCAGATCGATTTCGCGAAGAAGACACAAAAAACATCAGTGTTATTGGAGGGAGACTCGCAATTAGATTTGAAACAGTCATCTGTTGTTTGTCTGCTTGGAAAGAGAGCATAATCCTAATTACTCTTTACCAATGATCGTAATTTGCATATTAATTATTTGTTACTAATGACACCAGTTTCACATCTGTTCTCTCATCTGTTTCTCAGAAATGTCCTAACATGACTGAAATGGCGCTCTGCTAGGGCTGAAAAGATCACATACATTTAATACATAAATACAAGCGTCTTTTTGGTATAAAATTGCTCTTGCCGTCGAGCTTCGCATCTCGAAAGTGTTAATATCCAAACCAAATCTTTCTCTAGTTAATGAAGCTATTAACTCAAAGCGAATTATCTAATCTTTTCGTTGATGCTCGCTAGCTATTAAATGAAATGCGTCAGATGTAATTCATGAACAGGTAAGTTTGTTGCTGTTCTGTTTAATGAAGGGGCAGCAAACTGACAACAGTTACAAGTATGCATTTTGTGGTTTTGCAGAAATTTTTAACTTGGTCTCTGTAGGGGGGGATGTCACTATGGGGAGTTATTTCTGTAATTTCATTCGATAAGCAACGGCTAATTCATTCCCGTCTCGATCAAAGCAACTTTGTTTTCCACCGACACTCCAATTCTGAAAAACAGATGTTTGTATTTTGGGCCTACGGGCTTTTCGGTCAGCTGTCTACGGAAACACCCTAAATTTCCTCTGATACAGATCCATGAAATTTTGTTCAGACAGCACCCATGAATACTTCTATGGCGCAATTGAACACTGAAGATATGATCTAAAGCGTCTTGCAAACTATGTGACAAATCGGAAATATTCAAATTAGAAACAAACGTTGTAAATGAACATAGTGTTTAAAAATCCCAAATGGCAGGAGACAGACCAGTTGGCTTCATTCATAACAAAGCCAAGACACTGAACTCGGGCCAACTGAGAAGGCTAATTCCCCATCCATTCCCCCTGAAAAACCATGTGATTCCCCAAAAATCCACTACCCCTCCCCCCGGCGATGATAACTGGTAACTAGTGCCTAACCACACGGCTACTCTGCGTCGCTCAAAAAAAAAACGTTATACTTAAAGTGCATTCAGGGAAATTCTAGAGAGATGGCAAATAACATGTTGAAAATTTATGGATTTTGCCAAATTTTACCCAACCCCAATTCTCTTAAGCTCATTTCTGCCGTTTCCCTTGCAACCCGTCTTATTTCGTCCTCCAAATCTTCGTATTTCCCACACTTTTCAAAATCTGGGACAATGAGGCTCTTATGCCTCTCCTTCCCCCCCCCCCTTCCCCTGAGCCGAGGGTCCTTCTGAGCTTTTAAACCAAGTTTGGTGATTTTCTATCCTCGTAGGTTGCCAAGTACAAGCAAGAATGAGTCTGATCAACAATCTTTCGAGCACACACTGGCAGGAAGTAGGAAACTCATCTAGTGATGGTAGGTAGATAGTCGACGATAAAAAAAAAACAAACACACAAACAGAAAACGCCCGAGATGTCATAATTTTTCGCCTTTTTTCCTAACCATTCAAAGGTCGGGATGTTTTTTAACACGTCGACTTTTGCGCCGAATCTCGCGCGCCGTCTCGTGAACCAATCAAATGCATGCCTAAAGCATGATTTTTAGATACCAATGTTCAGCCCAGCAAGGTTTGAATTGAAGAAAGGAATGAATGGCATTTGTTGGAGATTATTTGTTTTTAATTATCTGTAACAATTCTTTCAAAGTTTTCAACTCATATTCTTCTGACGTTATTTTCAGTAATCATAATAATAGAAAGCACTTTTCATTGGCGGTATACTTACAGCCTCACTCTATCAAACTGATCAAAAAAATTAGACTCTCCCGTTTGCGGCTCAGAAAGACACAAAATAACTTGCAGATCACTAGCATGCGCGCAAGCTCTCATGACTCACGTTTTCCGCCCGAGGGAAGATTGGAGACGAGTCAAGGAGAAGTTTGCCGGGAGTCTGGAACTAATCAATGCCAGACTTCTTGCAGACCTCTTTTCGGCTCGTGTCGCTCAGGGCTTCATACTTTCCCGTAAGTGAAGAAATGCTCTTACCGAAGAGATAATAATGAGGGCCGCTCGTTGGCTAACAAAACACGATAGCGTGCGTTATCATTCTTCGTGATGACGCGCATGGCCTGGTGAGTTGTGGTCTGTAACCCTTCAAACCAAAATAATAGCATGCACATTCTCTATACTGTTACTAAAAAGCAGAATTTAATAAGCAGTAAAGAGCTTTCATAACCCTTTGACTTCTACCAATGAATAAAGAAACGATCACCAACTAAAGAAGTTGTTGATATTTCAACAAATTCTGCTTAACCGCGCCTTAGGAAACACACATTTAGCAGCATGGAGAATATGCATACTGAAGTACGGGTGTAAAAAATTTAATGGGTGATCATTTCCTTCCATGATTCTCATGACCATAGCGTTTGATTCAGCAGCGATGCTGTGAGAGGAAATTAGACATTAGTTACCATTACGAATTGCAAGGTTAAACAAAATCCCCTTTTCCTCAGGTCTAGAATTTAAAGAATACATTATCACACGTTCCCAAAAAGACGGAAGCGTTTATAAATACGCTGTCCGTGCCGCTGACGATAACGACGCCCCTCCGAGGATATTTCATTTGGAGGGCGGTGACGAGAGGAAAGACCCGCTGAAAGAATACCGCATGTTGGAGATCGTGACGCGCGCGGATGGAAACAAGATCTTTATAACTGGGATCAGAAATGGCGGAGATTGCGTTGTGAAGATCTGATCACAGATCAAGAGTCCCAATCATTTTGTCACAGAAATGCACTTTAACTGCTTTGTGAGAATTGTGAAAGTAGTGTATCTCAGCTTGTGTTTAGTTACGAAGAAATCTCATGGCCCAAGAAACTAAGTCTTGTTTAATATCTGCCTTCAAAACTGCCTCGTTATGCAAATGTCCGTCCCTAAAGTTGATACCGAAACGAGGCTACCAGTAAACTATGCCTATTGTTACAGCTTGTGTAACATTTCATATTGAACCTTTGGACGTGGATACAACTTTTTCTCTATATTTAACCTCTAGGTAGAAGTCGTGTGCACATAGAGGTTCCTTTCCTTTGGAAGGGAACCTTTTTGCCGCAGGTAACACTGTATATATGAGATAAATATTTTCCTTATTTCATGTAAAGCGATTAGGAATTATCTTTTAGACTTCTCATCTTTTCAGTCTTTTCCAATTATTTTTATGATATCCGTGGCCAATAATTATCGATTATTCACAAAGGTGAATATAGAAGTGGATATTTACCGAGCCGCACAGCAGCGAGGCGAATATTCAACACTTTCACCGACACTGAGGTGAATAATTATTTTAGTATATATCACATAAAAACGAAAAAATTGTTTATTTCTGTTAGTATACCCCCCAAAAAATGGTCGAAAATTTCATTGTTGACGTACGATTTTGTCTCTTCGGCTGTTTGGAGGTGAATAGTATTTTCTTATCACTCCGAACCGGCCAATCAGCGTGCGTAAAAAGCATTATTCGCATGTGTGGTTTTTACTAAGCTTACTTTTAAGTAACAGAAGTAGAGTGTTGTTTCGCATCATTTTAATCAAGTTGGTTAATACTACTTTTTTTTTTAAAAAGCGGGAAGGCATGTACACAAATAAAATCACAGCCATGGCTTGAGCAAAGCTAAACTTCCCTGAGCAGATTGAAGCACTGAAACTGGTTTTTCACTTGTTCGCCTCAGAGTTCTATTATTTTTTATTGTACTTTCTCCATCACTGGGATAAAAGTGATAGAGCTGTTGTTTGAATCTTTGTCAATTAATGTAAAAAAGGTCTCATTCGAAAGAGTGATCCAGAATCAGGAGAAAATAATGAGACCTTATTTACTCTTGTCAGTATTTAGTGTCGGCACACCAGGCCAAATCCCAAGAGAATGTATTATGACGTGAAACAGTTAAGCGTTTCAAATTCCACGTTATAGCAATAATGACTTTCCTTCATAAGGGTTGACGCATATGTAGAATTTTCTGTCCTGTAAGATTTGTTTTTGTTTTTGTTCTTGGTTTTGATCGTGATGGAATACTTGTAAACGAACATTAAAACGCTTGTCTCGTGATTTAGAGTCATTGTGTGATTATTTTGTCATTGCTAGGGGGAGAAATCGAAAGAGGGCATGCGTCGTTTTATTGGACATATCTTCTCTACAATGGATTTAGGATTGAAAATTGAAGGTTCCCTGCGCCCCCATTTCCGACCGCTACTCAGTTTTTCATAACTCTCTAATATATTCTCTTTGTCCAAAGTTTCGGTAAAAGGATGACTCCTAAGCATCAAAAACTTGCTCTGCGCTGCGCGGGCTACATACCAACTGTACATCAGGATGTCACACAGCCTTCCATCGCGTGACATCCCACACAACCCTCTTTTGCGTGACATCTAGTGGGTACTTAAAGAGAGTTTTTAAAAGCGAAAACATGAAATAAAAATTCCTTTATTCTAATTTTTAATTTAGAATACATCCTTAGAAATTTGTTTCAAATTTAAACACACAATTAGGCAGTAATTGTGAATGTTTTCTTGTTCTCGCTGATAATCATAAAAAATTCATTATTGAACGCCTCTAGATCTAAATATAAATTTTCTGCATTGTCTGTCATTCATTTCTCATAATTTTGCTTCAAGAATTTGTTGTTTTTATCCAGAAGTTACTCCTCGCAATATACTGTAGTTTTAGATTTAAAGAGTTTTTTGCACCCCTTTTGTTACTCTTCGCACTCCTTCACGGGAGGCCTAAGGATTTGCTGACCTTGATAAAGATACTTTTGATGATAATCTTTATGTCTATACAAAAGATATCTGGTAAAGGAAAATGAGTTTTACTGTTGTAGCTACCAAGTTCACAAAGACAGTTACGTAAATTTTTTGAGGCGATTTGTTCTGTTTTTCAAGGGTGTGGTCAAGTCTCAGGCTCTCATTATTAGCGCTTCAGAACGAGCTCTTCTTCGCCAGCGGGAATTGTGAAGTCTAGGCTCGATTACCAGTCGCTGTTCGGTAATATGAGCCTGCGTTCCTCCCCTTGAAGCGTCGAGCTGGCTCTTCTCGGGGAGGAGCGAAGACCGGACGGGAGAGAGCGGCGGGAATCGAGCCCATATGAGGCCTTGAGCAACACAAATCGTCGAGAGGTCTGGCAGGGTTCTAGCACTTATAATGAAGGTCCGATCCCCGGAGAACCTCTCCCTGACTCGTCTTGAATCCACCCAAGGGCGAAACGCGCGTCTTTCAGAGCTTTAATGATTAGGGCCTGACGCAAATTACGTCAGATTACGTCAAGCCTTCTTTTTTTTCTATTTAAGTCTCAATTTTCGTTCATATTTCTCCATATGCTCGTTTATCACTATTTCATTGATTTTTAAACTCTAAGGGTTATCAAAATCATTTAGTCAGAGTAACTCACGGACTTTCGTAAAATAACTTGACGTCATAGCTTAAAGACTCCCGTCTGCAGTATAAGGTATCGGAAATAATGAAGACGTTTTAAAAATTTTACAATTTAGCTATTCTCTCAGTGCATCGAAAAACTTTGACTGAATGTTATAGGGTGCACTTATTTCCTTACGACACAATCCCCATTGTCGTTTATCCCTGTGATATATTTGTTACCGTCGACGCGCAGGTTTATAACTTGGATTTCCTTCAAGGGATCTCTGGATTCTGACGCTCCAGTAATGTGGAGCTCCACCGGAAGTTCCTTTTTCGGATCGAAGGCGGAATATTTGTACTTGCCCTGGCCTTCTGAGGCTCGGCGAATGATGCGGTATTCATCAAAACCTGTGAAAGTTTATTTCATTTGTTACTTAATCATTTCTCTCACCTTCAATTTCACCTATTACCGAGATTTTTGCCTATGCAACAGATAGGAAAGAGAAAGATTAGGGTTAGGGTGTAGGGTTTAGCGCGCTTAACCCTCGCGTGAAGCGAGGGTTGCGCGCGCACTAGCAGATCACTAGCAGGACGATAAGAAGTAAGGAGCTAACGCGAGCATCTTTCCATTAGGCACGGAGGTGGAAGAAACTCGCGGTGCAAGGGGGTGCATGCGCGTCAAACACGCGCGCAAAGAAGGGTAAAGACTACGCACGCTTTTCAGATTTATGCAAGTCCTAACCCAACTCTGTTTTCTTTGGAGTTGTCATTCATAATTCAGTTGTGAATGAAGAAAAAATATTTGAAGTATCTAGATGAATGAGCTTTTTTTTAGCTCTATGGTAACACTCAATGTTGCACAGTGTGTGTCTGATCCATTTGATTTAATGTAACCACCATTTCTGTACCTTCTAAATTCCCTCCTTCTGCAATTTGCCATTCTTCGGCGGACAAATAATTGATCAAATCCATGATTTGGTTCCGGGTGATCACCGTTGAGAGCTGCCTTGTTGAAGCAAAAACAGATTGCATATCATTGCGAGTTCTTGGCAAGAAAGAGGTTTGTTTATGGGGAAGTCCTGGAGAGATGTTCGTGAAACCCCCTCCCCCCCCTCCCCCCGTGACATTTACCACCCTTTGAGAGATGAATTTTCAAAAATTCATTCAAAATTCAAATCATATAATCTCCGTATAAAGAGAGCCGGCGAATCTGAACAATATACACAACTTGAAAAATTTCACAATCAATAAAATACAGCGTGCATGTCTGTCAACATAACAACTGATTGGGTAGTCCGGGTGTGACATGCTGTAAACCCCCATCCCCCTCCCCCCCCCCCATAATGCAGGTGTTTTACCAAGGGAATAAAGATCGTTTAGTAAACCGGCCATGTAGAGTGGATGGTAGGAGGAGGGGGAGGGGACTGAGAAAGGTGAGAAGACGCATTTATTTCTATTGCCCCACCTCTCCCCTCTCACTCCTTTTTACTGTCGCTCACCCCTTGATATAAAATTTATATCTCTCCCCAGTCTCCGCCGCTGTAAGAACCAAAGATGGCAGCTTTCATTTTCATCAAGCTCTACTCTGCTTACTAATTATCCAACGATTTTGCAACAACCATGCGATATGAACTTTCCCACAGATAAAGAGTTTGTGGTTCAATCGAAGTCATTGTGTACTAAAACACACATGTTTTAAATCATGTATGTTAGGTGTTTGCAACATGAAGCAAATGTTGCCAATTCGACCGCGACAAGCCCGATGGCACATTCCATAAGGTGCCAAGAAGACGATCAAAAGGTGAACTGAGAGGCTGAAGAGGTGATAAGACGAGGGAATCCATGTGGTGAGAAGCCAACCACACGCGCCATCGATAAACCGACCGCAATTTGACAACGCAGTCACTTGCTTCATGGAATTTCTCTGAATTCCAAACAACCAGAAACACTTTTCCAGAAATTTTGTGAGGCTTTGATTATCATAATAGGGCCCTTGAGCATGAAACCACGACGGTGACGGCTACGAGAACATGCCAAAAAAACTGATTTCTAATGGGCAGAATTAAAGCTCAGCGCGTGCGTTTTCAAACTATGTACATTTCTCAGCCGTCATCTGCAAAACAACAACGTGAGACCTCCAAAATTTGTTTAGTCTGTGGACATAAACCCCGATAGCAAATCGTATACCTAAGTTAACGCTGCTGGTGAAGTCGGGGTGTAGCGTCGTAAGAGACGGAAAACACATCTAACCCTAAGCAAAATTCCAACCTAAATTATAAATTCCTTTTCAATCGATGTCTTCTTCGGTGTTGCCGTCCTGATTGCTTAAGGTCGCAGTCTCTAAGATAAACCATAAAGACTGATTTTCAAGGTAGCTCAATTTGTCGGTTTCATCTTTCTGAAATGCCTTGGAAAAACTAGGATTTCGTTCGTCATTCTTGTGCCCGAGTTTTCGAAAAACTACTTTATCAGTGGTAATTTGTACAATTTTTAATCAATATTGCAATGTGATTCAAACATTAAACGATGTTAGGCGCGATGCCGTGGCACCCGCTTCATCTTAATCAATAATTCTTCTGAAAAGGAGATTAGGATTTTTGAGCGATTTTTGTACATTGTTTAGGTGTTTTGGCAGCTAGACAGAGCATAATGATCAGACAAGCGTAAAAGGCCCTTAGGATTTTACCGCACGTTAAAAAAAATCAAAAGATATAATTGGCCTTCAAATCAAATTACTCAAAATTCAAACAAACTATTCTTCATCAACTTTCTGCAGGCTAATTAAAAATTAACTGATCTAAACTGGCCACAAATAAAACAAAAAAGCACGATAAAATTTACAGATAGCTTTGTTTAGAGATGCTAATGGTTAAGATAGAATTTGTTCTATGAAAAGTCGGTCTCCTTTTTAATTACAGACTCAAATTAGAGTCTATAACCTTTGTCCTGGCCGCAAATGTTTGTACTAACGGAACCCATTTCAACGACATAGACAAGTATGACTTGAATGCAAACAATTGGAAAAAGAATATTCAGCCGAAATAAAAGAAACCAGCACCCCACGGAGTTCAGCAAGTGTTCTTATCAATAACTTACACAAGAAAAGCCGTGTCTACGTTCTTTTAATACCGAGGTTTTTCCGTGTTTTCCAAAAATAAGACCTTTCTCGAGCGGTTGAAAATGACTTGCGACTTCTTATCGCTAGTTAAACTCTGAAACAAATCGCATTTCGATGCCTTTTTTGTGTTTGTAAATATTTGATACTTAGGTACTTAAATTCAGTGATTTTTTTAACCAAGTGCCTGAAGCACTTGTGGTTTTAGAGAATGGAATGGTCAAAAGACGTTTGTCTGTGCCAGTTGAAAATCACTGAGATTCCTTGATTCACAATCCACGCGGCATTGTGTGTAGGAACCATTCAAAAACAGTAATTGTTTATCAGACTAATCGCGGTTTAGATATGAGGAGAGCTAAATTATTTCGACAGGTTTCAAGGAAAGGGGACGGTTCCACTCAACCGTAGCGTAAATATGTTTCTGATTGTATTTCATTTTTTTAACTCTTTCATCATGAGAGAGCAACTATTTGCATAGAAAAATCTCTTTAACTTCCCTTTAAATCGCAATAAAAAATTAAACTAAAACAACTGTAATGCTTTTGAAAATGGCTTTTCCTGTTGATGGATTTTTTCCAATGTATTTTAAGAAGGCTGCTTTTTTGACCCTCGAGGACAATATACAGTACACTTAAACTAGTGGTGACATGAAGCAAACAAAACCGCTTGAGGTATTTTGAATTTTTCAGCCTATAATTTGGTTGTAGAAGCAATAAAACGGTATAGTTTTGTTAAATACTGAGATTAATAAGCTTTTTTGTTACGGATATGGACGCCAAATGTTATTTAAGGGAGATAACAGGCGACTGAAGTGGACTAAACGTGGTTCGTTAATACTTCATAGAAATGTCATTTCCGTTCGCTAACCCTTCAGAGAATTGAAAACAAAAACATGTGACGAAGTCTTTCCAGTTGGGAACCAGAGCGAAATACAAAATCTACCTCATCTTCTTGCTTGTGAGAGCTTAATTACACACGTGTTGAAACACTCGCGTGAATCGCCAATATAATGCTATTACGATCACTCAATTGTGAAACAAGGTTAGTCAACTCTCTTTTGTCCTGCACCCCTATCATAATGAAAATGTTCTTTACTGTAGACAAAGCCGAGTGATCTGAAGCTTGGATAACTTTGTGATCGAGAATGAAAACCGTTTACTGCTGCAAGCTGTTTTATTTAGGCCGCATAGAGCACCCTGGGTGCGTTAACAAGTGATCAGAGATTGCCCAACAAATCAAGGCTGTAATTGACATTGTAAACAAATGCGAAGTTAACAACTTTAGCACGCTGTCGTTCTGAACAAATCTAAAACATATCTGTCGGATGTTTCACGATTCAAAATAAAGCTACAAAGCATACCATTTACCTGTGTCTTGTGATTTATGCAGAGAGTGCAAAGAAGGCTCAGTCGCTAAGTGGCAAAGACCTGCTATCCAACAAGCACCTTGTCGAGATGAGTAAATGACCCTTATTACTCAGTCGAAGCTAATTAAATTCACTATAAAACACGCAAGCGTGTGATTGGCCTAAAATGCTGCTTATTGACGGAAGTGATCTGCAGTTCATTTAATTTCATTAGCTGACGGCATGAGAGGGTAAAACTCACGCAATCATGGAGCCACGGGGCAACTACCTTAGTTTTTGAGTGGGTAATTTCGATCGCTTTAGCGAGTTTTTTTTCCTTCGTGTGCACGCTTTTCATAGCTATCAAATCTTACTGCCCAGCTTTAACCTTAGACAAACTCTAAGAAGCTTAGATCCGTGTCTAAGGGTTTTAACAGGCTTAAAGTACTTTGTTTCACAATATTCACTTATAGGGGTGCAAAAACACCCCTCGCAATAAATCGAGTTTAAATACTGATAAGTCTTAACCATTTCCTGAAATGACACGCAATTTGAGTTAGCAACGTTCAGTAAAATGTGTATCGTACTGGGCGGTCATTATTTATGGCCTGAGAGGGGGTGGGCGAAGAATTTTGGTTTTGTCCCAATAGAAGTTATCTGATCTCCAAGTCAGTATTCTGATGATCCCTTACTCCCTCCCCTCCCCCCCTTCCCCCTCCCTTCATTAGCTGTGCCAATTTTCTTTAGTTTTCCTTTAAATCCTGTTAGGACCGATTGTCCCCCTTCCCCTGTGATCCCTCAAAATCCTCTGTCTCCCTCCCCCGAAGCAATAAAAAATTTTCAAGTGGTGGTGGTACCTTTGATCATAAAGTGTACTGTTCAAGCATAATTACTTTAGGGGCTGTTTCCATATTCTCACGTTAGATTTCCGTGACTGGGTGCTCTGTGCCATTAACTTGTAGTATTGACATTGAGAAACACATATTTGTTAAAACTCGTCGGAATTTTAAAGAAGTAGATAGATAGATAGAAGGTGTTTTCCAGTCCCTCGGTGATCAACCTCGTAACCCTGTCGTCGATTTAACCCCTGAGAGTGACTATAATCTAAATTCTCTTTTTACAGTATCGCTACTGATCAAGCATGAATGTCAGGAGAGGAAAGGAAATGATCGCCAGCTTAAGAAATTCTCTACCATTATAGACAAACTCCTGTCATTACCATAAGAAACGTATAGAGGAACAACGGGCCCCCCCTCGCATCGAGTACTTGCATTGAAGTAAAGAAATTATTGTTGTGGGCACGTGCAGGTAAAAGTTAGCTGCTTACTCCAAGACCCTGGAGCTAGTCCGTCTGCTCCCATAGTGCTTTGGTGCTTTCATTCAAAATGGCGGCCTTTTCGTTCTCTGCATGGTACTCCAGTTTATTTGCAGTTTCTATGGGTATTTTCCTACAATTTAACACAAAACAGTCACAGCCGTATATGGATGAGATTTTCCATGTCCCCCAGGCCCAGAAATACTGCAACTACAAGTTTGATGAATGGGATCCAAAGATAACAACATTGCCAGGATTGTATTTTATATCCTTCGCATGTTTGCGAACTTTGGCGTTTTTCGTTGGACACGAATTACGTGTAGTGTGTTCGACGTTTTTTCTACGGATGGTTAATACTTTGTTCCTAATGGGTAACGTGTTGCTTCTGAGGCAGATCCTGTTAATTCTTCACTGCGATAATACTCGACAGTCACGTCAGGTACGGTTTTCGAATTTTATGAATAGTGTAAAGTACTCAGGTACTTTCTTACGCAATCACTTCGTGTGGTATCAGAAAACTTATGTAATGGAAAGGGGGGCGGTGGGGTCTGAGTCACTCACTAGGTATCGAAAGCTGGACCTTCACATCTGAGATCCCATGTCTACCCTTCGACCTTTGGAGTGAGTCGCATCTAATTTCTCCTTACAATAATCACCCCTGAATGAAATATTACGGTCACGAGAATGAAGGAATAAGATCGCCCTAATAAGCGCCGGAATAAGAGGCTCTTGATTGTTAAGTCATTTTGGCAAAATTTCCGCACAGCCCCATACTTCATTATGCATCCATAAATGGGGCTTTATATTCAGTGTATCACCGATAAGACGTACATGCATAATGAAGTATGGGGCTGTGCGGAAATTTTTCTGTAATTTCTCCTTGTTAGTACCTTAAAGGGCATGTAAACCCAAAAAACGTTCATTTTCTTTTCACATAGATGTTTAGTAAATATATCAAGTACACCAAAGGTACCATTCGTTTATTCTCAAAAGTCCATTTTCACTTTGTAAAAGCTCTTCCAAATTTGAAACATTCGCCATCTTGAATGGCGCCATCTTTCCTGTGACGTCACGGGTGGACCCTCCAAAGTCTCGTTTTATAATCGCGTGAGGCATGAAGGAGTCTTTTCTACAGCCGTTGTTTGCTGGTCTCGTCATGATTTTTTTACTTACAGTTTGCTTCAATACATGCAATTTTTTTCGTAATGGTGAAGCGTTGTGTCGTCCAGTTTTGTACTGATTCAAACAAAACTGGGCATACAATGCAAATATTTCCAAATGACGCAAATTTGAAGCGACAATTTGTGAAATTTGTTCAAGTGAAAATAGCCAATGTCGTCGAGCCGTTCGAACGTTCTGTTGTTTGTAGCAGTCATTTTTCTTCCTGGTGCTGTACCGACGATTCAGGCCTCACCAGAAGCAAATTATTTGGAAGTATAAAAACGACCCATACAGTCGGCAGACGACGAGAATTCGGAAGTGGCCGACCAAACTGAGAAAGAAGTTGAGCTCTTCAAAAGTTAGAGGTCAACAGAGAAAGTACAAAATTGATTTACATGAAAATGTTTCGTTAATTAAACAACAATAACTTTATTGGTTCTCTAAAAACATCTTTTTTCTCATCTAATGAAATATTATGGGGAAGCCAGTTGTTCGGGAGCCAGCGCTGACCCGTAAAAGACACTGACATGTCTGAACCTTTGCCTGAATTCGAAACACGTATCAAAGAAAGAGAATTCGTTGATATCAGTGTGTAATAACGTGATCTGGAATTTTGTCGGTTCGATACAAAGAATTCTATACAGGATCCCATAATCAACCCTTATGTTCTATAAGAAAATCCAAGCCAGCCCCACTTGGTGCTTCCTTTGAGAAACCCTGCAGAGAAACAGCAGAAGAATTTGTGTCACGGTTTTCACAGCAGTGAAAATACATTCAAAGGTCAGTAGGACAACATTCATCATTTTGAGTACAACTTAAAAGATCCTGATTTCAGCTTGCAAAACTATCTTTTCAATATTTCAAATCGAAGCAAACACAAACAGGGTTGGATAATTATGAAGGCCACACAAGGAAATGTACATGATACAACTTGTTTATCGATGGAAATGCTTCTGAGATGAAGGATATTGTTTACCGCACAAGATAGCACAGCGACCCTAAAGTGTTTGCCGAGATATCCCCAACACCAACGAACAAGCTATCTGTAGGCAATTTAGCGAAATTTCCTGCCAGGAAAGAAGCAAAAAACAACTAGCTCTAGTACTGTATTATTAAATCAATGGCAGAAACAACTCAAGTAAATCGATCTCAGAATGTAACAAAACAGATGAAACAGAAAATATTTAGCTTAGTCGTTTCCGGTGTGATTATCTGTGCTTTGCTGCTGCCTGTACGCATACTTGGCCATCTCCAGCACCCAGAAATCGAGGCAAATTGACTGAAAACCTGGATGCTCAGTGATACAACTTATCTGGGTTTCAAGTCATTTTGCCACAATTGCCCGATTTCCGTACAACAAACACTTGAGTTTTCATGAGTTGTCGGCATTGGTTGACAAGTGCCACACTCGCACCTTTGATAATTTTGTATAAAACACTTTCAGAAGCTCAAGTTAAAAAAAATTCTGTTGCATTCCTTTAGATTGTACCCTCGATTTATTGCATTTTCATGTTAAATACAAATAAATCACAAAGTAAATTAAATACCAGTCTGAGTTTCCGAGACAGTCGCATCGCTGTCGACATGTTCTGTACTGTCTTCGTGCGGATCGCTTCGTTGAACCCTATGCGGGTCATATTGTTAAGGACGTGGCCCAGACTCTCCTGAAGATTCTGGATTATCCCCAGCGCTGTCATGTACTAAGCTTAAGGCATTCAAGTCGCTATCTTCTGAAAAAACATCTTCCGAACTACCGCTACTTACACGAACTCCCATACCAGTTCTACTGGGGAATATGTGTTGCGCAATATTTTGGTTCCACCGCTTACGTCACAACTTCTTGCTATTGTTTTTACCGGAAATGGAATTTCAGTTGAAAATGCCGATTTTCTCCTAAAATAAGTCGAATTGGACAAAACTAATTTCAAATTCGTTTTCTACGCCACTTTTTACATAGTATAAGAAAAACATGTATTTTTGGGTTTACATGCCCTTTAAGAAATGTGTTGAGAACAGTAAGGAGAAAATACATACTGATTTTAGGGTGTCAAGGGTTAAACAAAAGAGCGACAGAGAACTCCTTGTTGAGTTCACTGTCATGACTATGTTTATATGCATTAAGCATTCTGCATGGATCAGAAATTTGGAAAGTGTTGTGTAGTTGGTATAATTAGAGCTTTTAGCTTGATTGTCAAATGAAGGAAATTGTTGAAGATGCTATTCAGTTAATGACAGAGGCACACTTGGAGAAAAAACTCTAAGTTCTCCTAATTATGATTTAAACCAGTGACCTTCTGATTAGTACTCTGTACACTTAAAATGCTTTATTAAAGCTGAGGATAAGAGTGTCACTGATGCTTATAAATGATAACAATGTACGTGTAAATAAAGATGGTAAATTTAAGCCTGGTGGTTTGAGTGAAAGATGTTATTCAGTGAATAACATTAGTGAACTCAGCCACAAAAGGTTACTGCGTAACAATCGGTAGTCATTCATTACATTTTTTTTTCTGAACAGGGAGCTGAACCCACAGAAGAAGAGAACTCTTCACCCATTAAATGTTCTGTGACGGCTTTGGTCCTGGCATTATTCCCTGTGATGTATTTCTTTACATTCCTCTACTACACTGATTCAAGCTCCACCTTCTTTGTTCTTCTATTGTATTACCTCAGTCTCCGTGGAAACCATTTCATTGCAGCCCTGATTGGTGCCGCATCAATTGCTGTCCGTCAAACTAATGTCATATGGGTGGTGTTCACAGCCGGAGTAACTGCATTGAGAACTTTACAATCAGTTGAGAAAGAAAAAGCTTCATCAACGTTTTTCACAGAACTAAAGGAATATATCAAATCATTTTACAACAACTTTTTCAAGGTGTTCAGATATCTCTGGGCCTATGGTTTTGTTGTAGCATGTTTTGCTATTTTTGTGGTCATGAATGGTGGAATCGTAGTCGGCGATAAGAGTCAGCATCAGGCATGCTTAAATTTCCCACAGTTGTTTTACCTTCTGACTTTTACCCTTGCATTCAGTAGCTCCCAGCTGCTTTTGCCACAAGACATTGTAAGCTATTTGAAAACCTTTAAAAACATTGTCAGGAAACCATTGTACGTTATTGGGTTACTTTTATCTGCAGTTTCCATAACCTTAATCATTTACAAATTTACATATGTGCATGAGTATCTTCTAGCTGACAATCGGCACTACCCATTTTATATTTGGCGGAAACTTTATGCCAGGCATTGGGTGGTGAAATATGCTCTTACACCTTTGTATATATTTTCAGGATACTGCATTCACCGTCAATTATCTCTAAAACAACCAAGAACATGGCTAGCTATGTTCTACATCTGTGTCTCCATGGTTACTGTCCCCCAAAAACTGTTGGAATTTCGGTACTACATCATCCCATACATTTTCTATCGGCTTCACAGTCCACTAGGGTCTTATACAAGAGTTGCTTTAGAATGCATGTTATACATAGCTGTGAATGCAATTACTTTCTACTTGTTCTTGGAAAAACCATTTCGTTGGGCTCACAGTCCTAAGGAAGTTCAAAGGTTTATGTGGTAGCCAAGTGATCAAATGAAATTGAATATATTGTTTATTTTACAATCCCTACTTTTGTAAACATACAGGCTTGGAAATTCAAAACTGTGCCCTTTGGCACATCAGTCAACCCTTTGACTCCAAGAAGTAATTATAACATGACCTCTCTCGATAAAATCAATACATTAACCAGCAAACAGGTGATAAACAATACTCAAACTTATCAGGTAGAAATTGTTATCTAGTTCCAACAACAAAGTCTTGTAACTAATTTACAAGGAATTGTATAGCAGCAAGTGAGGAGAAGTAACAAGCTGATCTTGGGAGTTAAAGGGTTTATCTCTAAAATTCTTCAACATACCAGTATATCAAGCTTGCAGCCCCACAGATGTAGTGGAGTGTTGACTTGAAGTATCACAACAATATTAATTTTGAATGCTCATAACAGCAGCAGCTACATTGTAACTTTCCATGGTTAAATTTTTGAATGATGTACACTGTACCAAGTTATGACCGTACACTTTATAATCTCAATGTGAGCCACATTCAGTAGTATTAATGTCAAGACAAAATCCAGTTAGTACCTTTAACAAAACAATACATGTAAAACATTGCATACCCAACAAAACTCAATGCTACATGTGTTTGACAATCATTAAGGTGATTTCCTTTGACAACTTGTGAAAAAAAAAAATACAAGTGCACATTTTATTAACATTAAGTTTCTTTGGAAGAGCATTGTGTCCTGATTGTTGTACTGTTGTATGTGAAAAACTGGTCTTTCTCTTAATCTGGCCTTTAAATGCCAGATATATTCCTCTGATATCTTCATATGTCAATAAGATTTCCCTGCAATAAAAATAAGAGAAGAAACAATGATGTAAACTGTTGAGTACTGGTAGGGAAACAAAGAGAACAAATAAAAGGTCTTAATAAGAATGAAGCTTTGTTTTGTGAAGCCTTCTTTAATTCAGGTGTCTCATCATTACTGTCAGGAATATCAATAGTATCAAAGATCAAGACTGTAAATTTACTAGTCTTTTTTGAGGGTTACTGTAGACTATCATTATCATCATTATAATTATTATCATTCTCCAATCTTTGGTACCATGCCAATCTTTAAACCTGTGGTGTTATGATAATCTCACTTACTTCCCTGGCGACAGCAGGTGACCATTCAATCAAATTTCCAACAACTGAATGGTCACTGGTGTTCACACTTTTCGGATCGATGGAAACTAACTGGGAAGCTGGAGAAAATGGATCAGATAATCTTGTGTGTGATAGTTGCAGATTTGGATCTGGTTTTGAGGCAGAACTCCTTGGTTTGACTTCAGCTGACGGGGAGGAGCTGAATGAAAGGGGTCCAGGAGGCTCATTGTTGAGGCTGATTGATCTAGACTTCTGTGACTGGGATCTAGTGATCCTGTTTTTCACAGGAGTTGGCAGAAGAGAGCGTCTTTTTTGGCCATTTGCACTCAGTGACTTTCTTTTTGAAACATTACTGGAAGCTGCTAAAAAATTAATAGTAGTAAATAGACTTGAAGTAGGTAAGGGTAAAGAAACTGACAGTTACAAGGGCTTTCCATTAAAAAAAACTAGTGGGGGTGGGGGAAAGTGTTATGTAACAGGAGCATATGTTACATAAAAGCTTCACTCCAAGCCCACTGAAATTTAGCCTTGGAATTCTTAATTCTCTGATCTGATTCCCAAACCCACTATGTTAAGTGTTGGCTGAGTACCCATCGTTATTTGTCAAAACAAAAGTGATTCAAAGTTCATTTTGTGTGCTAATAAAGTTGGAGATTGGCTTCCTTCAACCCCAGAAACATACCTGTGTACTAATCATGCATTGAGTTTTGCTCTGCAAGGAAGGGCAGTTTACCACTAAGTTAAAAACGGCATCACTAAATGGAGGTAGGGAGCCTGAAACATCCAGGAACTTCTACTATTAACAGCCAGCTCCTAGATGGAGACTTCTCCTGTGGCTGGCAAATCCTAGCAACTCAGCTATGAGCCCCCTCACAGGAAAGGGAAACAGGCACCTGTAACAATGAATAAACAGTGGAAAGAGAGTGGGAAGGGATGGGGAAAACTGCCTGGATGATGAGCTGGCACTCCTCACAATGCTGCAAGTTCACACTCAAAGCACACACATAGAGTTCTGGAGTTCTGACACATGTGCATATGCAGAAAACCGCTGACCACTAGAGAATGCTTATGCTCTTTGTTATTAACTCCATTAAATTGCATTTAACTGCATCAATAATCATGATCTCTACCTGGATTTGGTGGAGTAACATTATCAGTGGATGCATAACATGCATTTTCAGGTGTAGATGGTAGGGGGGCATTCTTGTTGTGAGCCTTTGAGGATACAGCTGCTGTTGTACCACTTTTGCGCCTTTGCACAGATGTTTGAACTTTTGAGGCACTAGCCCTTGGTGTGACACTACTTCTTCTCCTTGGAGTCAAAGGCACTGTCGTGCTTTTCCCTTTAGTGGGAGTTTGTGCCCGTCTAACAGCCTGGCCTGTTGGAGTGTTACTCCTACTTTGCCTTACAGGTGTATTAAATGACTTGGACCTCTGTATGCTATTGGGTGTTTGTGACCTGGTGACCATTTGCTCAGAGCACATTCCACTCCAGCGACGCCCAGGGGTGTGGCCAGGCACCTTCTTTGATTTCAGAACATCAGTTGGTGTTGGTGGAGCTTTCTTGCTGTGAGTGACTGGCTGAGGAAGTGCTTTCACTGGCTGAGGTCGTCCTTTAGGCCTGGAAAAGGTAGGCTTTGTCAATGCACTATTTCCATTTACTGGCTTCAAGCAGGCCTTAGTAACTGGAACTTTGCGTGCACAGACAGTTGGAATAGATGAAATGTCAGAAGAAGAACCTTTGGAGACGACAAAAGTTTCATTCATGTCACTTGATTGAACTGATACAGCACTAGAAGTGGAAGACACAGAGGAAGATGAACTTGTGCGACGTCGTCTTGGCTGACAACCAAATCCTGGAGGTTTTATTCCACTTTGTGAAACTCGTGGAATCTATGAATTGGAAGAAAAATTAATCCCAGCTCAACAAACATAAGGGTCTTTACTACATTTTGAAACCACTTCAGGGCTTTAATTGAAAAGTGTATTAACTAGAGATTAAAGAGAAGTAACATGAGAATTTTCTCCATGCTTGGATAAACAATTTCCAAACAGCTGTGGCAGAGAAATCTTCAATCTCCAATACCCATAAACAAAAATTGCCTGTACTCCTATAGGGTTTGTGCATTTTTTAAGCAGCGAGAATTCCATGACTTTCCATTTCTTTTCAAAAAATAAAAAAATTACCTAAGTTAAGCAAGTGTACTTTTTGGTCCTTTCCAAATGGTTCACAAATTTGCATAAATATCACGCAAGGATGCAGTGCAAACAAAAATGTCTGCAAGAGTAGATCTTACAACACCTGCTAATGTTTATTTCTACTGAAATTAAATCTTACATTTTGACTTATTGGTTAATTTTTCAAAGATAGATCTCCACTGCTTTGAGCTCATAAGAATGACCGCAGATTTTCCACAAGTTTCCATGACTTTACAGGTCCTAAACCAAAATTCCATGACTTTCCGGGCCAGGTACAAACCCTCTTCTTACTGATGAAGTTAATTTATTTGAGGTCTACTTTGTGTCTACATTAAGCTGTATTTACCTTTTCATCCTCTGAACCACCAGTTTTCCGTCTCAGACCATACAGATGTTCTACTTTTATAGGCTGAAATGATTTAATACGAGCAAGAGTTCATAACAATCTGAACTTCTGCCCTAAATTGAATAATCAACAACAGATTGAACAGCTTGAAGAAATGACACAAAAACAGAGCTTAAGTCAGAACGTACACTGTCCTTATTAGTGTTCAAATCAGGCTGGTGATAGCCAATCACTTTAAAGAATTTTGAAGTAGTTTTGATTAGTAACCCTTTAATTCCCAGATCAAATCTGTAATTCTTCTCACTGTCAACCATACAATTCTTATAATGTTAGTTCAGAGAATTTAGCATTGGATCTACGAATTATCCCTAAATTAACATTTTTCTTTATTCTCGTCACTTGTCTGGTTGATATTGTATTGATATTGTAAAGAGAAATTCTGTCATGCTCACTCATAGGAGTTAAAGTGTTAAGTGGTTCCAGGTTAACTGACCATTCAGTACAGGTGGGGGACTGTACAAAAAAGCCATTGAAACTCACTGAAGGGTGACTCACTGTGACCACTTAATGGAGGTGACCACTAAATAGAGGTAAAAGTTACTGCAATTAAGGGGAAACAATTTCAGGACTTTGACAACTGACTGCTTATTACAGGGTGAGTGCTTAGTTCTGTGCTGCTTAACACAGGTTTGACTATGGTACTGTAGTTTTAAAACGTGCGAAACAATCAGCAGCTTTAAGTGTGCTTCTAGTCACTGGGCTGCCAATCTTAAGCAAAATTGTAGGTACATTTTGAAAGTTTTGAATGTTTGGGAAACATTAATGAAACAGCACTGCAATCATACTTACAGAATTAAAACAACTACGAGTCTTCAGAGTCATCTGTGTTGTGGGAAGCTTGGATTGAGCAAACTTAGAAGTATTTTGCAAAGGACGTGCTTTTCGTGCTTTAAAGGGTGACTGAAACACTCCACTCTGGGTGTTGCTTTCTTGCAAAATTCTCCTTGGAGTAACAGGGAAATTCATGTCATCTGAAAATTCTGTTGACTGTGGTGAAATACTGCTAGCTGACTCAGGGGAAGAAGCAGATTTTGTAGTTCTTTGGTCATTTTCTAGATCTCTTTCAGCTGACACAGCTTTTTTATCATCTTGGACAGTAAATGTTTGTGATAAAAGCTTACATATATCACGATTCTCCTTTTCATCTGTCACATTATCATTATTCTGAGTTAAGGAAGAATTTTTGATGAATATTGACACTGCAGTGGCTTCTTTAAACAGTTCTGCAATTTGTTCACCATTGAGGGGACTCAAGGGCTTAAATTTCTCGTCATCTTGAACACCACTGTTAACAGTAACACATCTTTCTCTGTGACCCACAGGACCAAAGAAGACTTCATCCTCATCTTCTTCATCAGCATTAATCTCTCTGATAAAGAAAAAGGAGAAAAAGTATTATGTATTATTATATGGTGAGGTAGTCTTGAGGTACATCTGAGTGTTCTGATTGGTTTTTGATTGGTCGACATTTTGTAAAAAAAAAGGTCATTATCCTTGCACTTTTATTTGTGAAAGCTGGAAAATTCAAAATAAACAACTTTGGTCTAAGTGCCATGCAATAAACTTCTTATCAATCTTCCTTGCATGAGCCATACTAGGAAATATTGGCCCTAATAGATAACTCTGTATGGACCTTACCACCCTTGGTCCATGCTGCCAAGACTGATGGCCAATATTTTCTAGTACAGGCCTCAATCTTTTTCAGTAAGTTGTTCTTCAAAAGCAAGTACCAGTAAAATAATTTTAAGATAACTCTTGGGTGAAGGCAGAATTTTGAGTGGAAGGGTTTTTTCTTCATTGAGGAGCATGCCTGGTTGCTGGTTAGTCTTGGAAAGAAGGGTAGACTTCTAAACAGAAGAGAATGATCATCCGAGATTTTAGATTAAGTCCCTCAGGAAGAAAACTCTTGGCACAAACAAGAGACCACTTTGAAACAGAGACAGTTTACTTTGATTTCTTTAGGTATTGATGTTACAAGAAAAATTCAAAGATCTTCATAGCTGCAATGGGATTTTGCACACTCCGACAAGTATCCCTTCCCCTTTCATTTGAGTGCCCCAATGCCCCTCCCCCCCTGCCCCCGAATGGTCAGAGCTTTATTGGAGAATAAAGCTAGTAAGGAATTTGACTTCCTTTTAACATTGAGACTTCGAGAAAAATTTGTACTTTTGTATACTCCTTCAACCACCGGTATATGTCTAAGACCTAACGCGCATTTGTGTGTCGAAAAACATTGAAATAACAAACATTTCATATTTCCTGCTGGAGCCATGGCATGTAAGCAACTGTAATTCAACCGATCTTGTGGGAACAATTGCTATTATTCAACCGATCTTGTGGGAACAATTGCTATTTACGTACTTTCTGGTTGATAACCAACAATTGATACACACATGCAGTGTAACTTACCGAACATCAAAATCAATTGGCGAGAGTGGCACGTCAAAATCGAACTTCTCGTCTTCAATGAGACTGGACACACCGCCAATAGCACTGGGAAACGCTACAAAGGCAGAATTCTGAATTCAAACAGTTTGTCGAAATGGAAGTAGACATTGCCAAAGACAGTTAAACGTCATCTTACGCTCATGAAAAATCTCTCTGATCATGACTGACCTTCTGAAACGTAGGAGCCAAGGTTTTTATTCAATGATAATGAAAACTTATCAACTTTAACACAGGGTTTATAATTCTTAAATATAGATTTCGTAAAAGCTTCCACGAACAAGCGATCCCCCACTTCATCCAGACAAAGGTCAATGCCGGGATAAAAACACAGTCTCAGAAAGCTCGTGAAAACGTACCTTCACAGTTTGAAGTTGCCATGTTGAATGAAGATCTTAACAAGCCATTTTATTCAATATCGTGCTTCTAAGGTAAATCTGCAAATTCCTGAAAAAATTGTGGAGCACGTTCAAAACTCGTTCAAATCTGTTCGAAGCGTCCAGCTCTTCCCGGTACGATTTAAAATTATCACGTGATGGTTGAACTTTGTTGCGATTGGCCAATTTCAATGACACCACATCATGGTTGTTTATTACTTTCGAAATAACTCTCTCTCTATTTCATCCACCTCACATATTGTTTATTGTAGCACTGATAGCTTTCCTTTACAAAAATACATCCAAGTTATAATACATGCGCTAAAAGACAGAAATTCTAAAGCTGTAGAAATTTTCTTTATTCTCGAGTGCGGTGATGGTATGTATTGCACGATAAAGCAGAGAACGAATCGCAAATTCATGAAGAAACCGCAACATTAATCTACATCCAAACCAGAGATGCCACTCTCTAGAAATTAAATCCGAAATCTAGAACTGTTTGCCTAAGGATCATTTGCTCACCCCCTCCCCCTAAATTTGTTTTCCAACGCTCTCTCTTAATCTCTCCCAAAAAGAGGCTACCACTGATGCACGTCAGCCATCCTTCGACATTAACTCCAAACTTTCCTCGACAGGGGTAAATTTCATCATTGATTTCCGGTCATTTTAGAAATTCACTCATATCTAAGAGATTTAACGAACTGTGCAAGAGACCGGCGGGAAATTAGTTCTATGTCAGGAGGACCTATAACGAATTCCAAAAACATAAGCATCTCTCTGGGGATTGCGAAATATTACTCGAAAAACGGCTATAAAAAGAAAAAGAAAAGAAAGAAATACGGGAAATTATATATATATATATATATATATATATATATATATATTACATATATATATATATATATATATATATATATATACATATATACATATATATCTGAAAGTTGGACAAATCAATAAGACACAACTTTTCTGCGACTCTGAGTTTTACGCTTACGCGATCATCAGACAGGTCATTCTGATGATTGCGTAAGCGTAAAACTCAGAGTCACAGAAAATTATGTCTTACCGATTTGTCCAAGTTTCACACATACCACGCTCTGCGAAAGCATCGAACGCTATACCGCAAGGATAGACTATAATCAATATAATCAATATATATATATATATGACCTCTCGGAACCCCTACCCCATTATGGCCTATTCTGTAGCTAATTATAGAGCCCATCTCAGTCACTTTTGGTAACACCGAAGAAGCTTTTTAACCAAGAATCTTTTCGTTTCTGCTCACCAGAACCCCCAAAACCCAGAAAATGTGCGGCCTCATTCTGATTACTCTGTTGAAAATGTCACCCCCTCCGCTGGCTCATGCTCACCAACATATACTTAACAGTGCCCCCCCCCCCCCCCCGGCCTAAATTCAGGCTTTGTCATGAGGGGTGGGAGTGAATAACATCCAAAAGATTACAGGAATGCATCGTCAATTTAATCAGCAAGAATGTAAAACTACTTACAATAAACTTACAATAATCTATATTAAGAATTTTTTTTAATCATCGAGATCTAAATTAATCAAAACTAGAATCATGTCCCTCATCGGGCTTACAAAATAAGGCTGTAAAAATTATTCTATATTTTAAATATATAAATATCTATATCTATGACATTTTGGAATGTAATCTTCGGAAAACTAAGAATGGATTTGAATCGATGAAATTTTCATTAAAATATCGAGGCGTTGGACATTACGTTTTATTATTTTGTATCAATTCCACTTCTGGTTACACATGTTCTTATCCTATGATTGTAAATGGCTGGCCTCAAAGTCATCATAAGTCTATAAATCCTCCAGAATTACCTCCCCCCTCCCCTATGATGATAAATAATAAGCTGTCCCAGGAGCCCATTATCCGGAGCTTCTTTCTTTCATACTTACCCTCTGAGTCAACCCTGTCCCGTATCTTTTATTTTTAGAGGCGCCTTCCACGGGGTTTTTCGCGGGTGTTTAGCCAATCATAAAAGAGCTGTGGTCCTTTATTGTTACGTCACATGCAGGCGGCACGAAAGCATTTTAATAATGGCGAAAAGCGTGGAAAGTTTACCATTTTTTGGGGGGTGTTATGCGAACGTCAGCGTGTTTTCGCAGGAAATTGAATAACACCCATATATCTCAGTTCTAAAAATAAAAAGATACGGGACAGGGTTTACTCAAGGGTAAAATTGGTATGGAAGCTCCGTGTAATGGGCTCCTGGTTGTCCTAGACACAAATTGTTCAGGTGACAGTTCTAAGATATATAGAAATCGGATAAATAATATTAAAAAAATTAGAAATGTGACTCGACAATGGTATATGGTCTCCTGTATTGCATACTTCAATCAGGTTCAACCCATTTTGAGACACTGTTTATGCATGAGCGATTATATATATGTACTCCTATACAAGAAGCCTCTTAGTATTCTTTAAAAACAAACAAACAAACAAACAAACAAACTTCTTGCATCTCTTAAATGAATAAAGGGAAAAAAAAAACAGAATTAGACTGTAAATAGCGGCTACGCTTTCATTTTTAGTCGTTTTTATGACGGGTAAAAACAAAGACATTATTTTTCTTCCAATTAAGTCTTTCGCATCCATTGGGAATTAAGAGGTACATGAACCCTGTTGTACCCGGCTGGGACATTAGCCGGCAATGACATCCCGCGACGGAGCCCCAGTTCGACGGCTTTTTTTTTTTTGCCTGACCTTCGCCATTTTCTGTGCGCCCACTTTTTCGTTTGTTCCAACTAACAGAAAACCTGTCACGGGCTAACTTTCCTCTGGCAAGGTACTCTATGGAAAAGATCCTTCGAACTGTCCTTGTTAGTAGAAATTCATTTAATTCAAAGTTCTTCTGACTAAGTGTGCGCACTCAAACTTGATCTGGGACTACATCAGGACGGAAACCCAACGACGGCGGAGATTCAGCAGCAACAAAAGTAACTGTCTCTTTTCGTGGTGGTTTATCCATCATCAACGACGAAGATGGTGCATAAACAACATTCTTTCCCTGCGTATTCGACCTAGGGTATCCCGTTTGAGAATCGGTCTCCGTAGGCCGGAAATTCAATCCTTTACCAAGCAAGAACCACTTCCATTGACTACGTACCTCTTGGTGCCGTAAACAGTGAAAGTAGAAAATCAAAAATCCTTGAAGTGAGTTAAATATGCAAAAAAGATAGTCAAAGATCAGCTGTGCACTTGAAACAGCCAGGGCTCCAAAGCCCCAGGTCAATCCCAATAGAAGCAAAATTGCGATGGAGGTGCGTGCTCTTCGGTAGGATGTAGATTTTTTCTCCGCAGAGACCAGGGCACCAGAATGCTTAAGAGCACGAATGGCTAGAATAAAAACTACGAAGTTGATGAAGATTACGAGAAGAATAGGAGCAAACTGAGCAGCTTGGAAGGGCACACCAAAAAGTACACAACTGCGCGAAAATAAAAAGAGGAATCAGGTTAATATAATTATTTTGTTCCTTATCAGCAATGGGACTGTTGCGCGTAATATTGGAAAAAGTTTGGGGGCGGATTCAGAAATTTTGATAGGGAGTACAAAGTGTGATTGAGACAAGACCGGATTTTTTTACAACAAAGCCTAAATAAGCTTAAAGATATTTCACGACGGGTGGATTTGAAATTATCATTGTTGAATGATGATAAGCGATCTTGCCACCATTGACTTTTCACTTCTGCCGCCCATGTATTACATTAAATCTTGCTCACCGCATCACCTCTTTTGAGAGACACATGGGACGGTAACTAAACATTTAAGGATGGCGGTTTGGGAGAAACCCGAATATAGTATCGAAATTTATAATGAAAGGTTTAATGATGCTGGGTTTTGAGAAACAAAATAACTAAAGCACCATGACTTACACATCTTTGTTGCCATAGTAACTTGTTGCAGCGGACAATGTGATGAGCACTGTAATAGCAGGTACGCCCCAGGCCACCGCGGACGCTTTAAGCATGAATTTGGACTGATAAGTGCCCATCACTTGAACAAAGGACATGTACATGTTATATCCCTCCACACCCATCCACATCACGGTCGCCAGAGCGAAATAGTGGAGAAGAATTGCTACAATACGACAACCCAACAGATTCTCTGTTTGCGCTGCGCCCGCGATGAACACGATCAGAAGTAGCATGAGTGACACACACAAACTCATCAGGATTGGCTGTTGGTTGGTTTTACGTAAATTCCTGCGGAGGAGTGAGGTTAAATCCAGTAAACACGTTTTAATTTCGATCGTAAAATTAAGACTTAAATTTTTTTCCTCAGCCACGTATACGACACGAATTATACAAGCGAATAGGAGCCCGTTATTGAGGAAATCATCACTCTAATCGTCTAGCATTTCGTTATCACGAGCCAGATACATCAAACATCACTGGCAACCATATTAATGGCGGTTCAATATCAGTGTCTGAGAAACTGCGCACCAACCTGGCCCGACTACAGTCAACTGATAACAAGTTAGGGTTAACGTGGGGTTAGGGGAGGGGTAGGTGCACAGTTTCTCAGAAACTGACATTGATCCCTATTTTCTCTGGCAAGTCCCGCTCGATTTTCAGGGAAGGAGAGATAGATACTTGGACTGGCTAAGTATAGGATCATTGCACAAACCTGAACATCGCATACGTCATCAATGTGAGGGTAAGTCCGACCAATGAAATTGCACAACCTATGTAAGAGATGATTGACAAGGCCTTGGCGTGTTCCTCAACGTGCTTCTTTGGACCACCAGCAGAGAATAGGACTGCGAAGTTAGTCATGTGATCACAGTGACACAATATCCGGCCTGCTTCGATCTTTACTTGTCTGCATCCTCGATCTGACCAGTTGCCCAGTCCCCCTAGAAAGAAAAATGCAAGGAAATAGTTGATATCTGTGGAGTTTCTCACTTCCATCAACCAATATCTATACCTGTGACATACGCTTCGGAAATATGCGGCCAAAGGTTCAAGGTAAAGTGTCTACAAACTAAAAGGGAACGAAGTTTCAAGTCAGGATATTTTTCTCGTTTATAATTCTTCCTCAGCTACCGTTAACAGATAATCTCGACGGGGATCCTCTTCAAGCGTTCAGCTCGCATTTGAGGGTGGAGGGGGGGGGGGAAGAGAAGCCAGGTTACTTGCAAGTACTTGAAATATTTTCTCACTTTCTATCGAAAGAAAGGGGGGGTACGCCCTTTGCCTTGCTCAAATGAAAACCAGCAATGACGTCTGTTGGAACCCTCTACTTACAGAACCTTAGTAATACAATTGCTTAAATCTTTGGGCATCTTCGGTTTCCTTGAAAGAAATTAACCGTGCTGACACACATAGAGTAAGTTAAGGAAAAGAAAAGGAAATTATTAAAATATGAAATAGTTAAAAAGGAAAGCAGGTAAAGTTTCTCACCCATGGCATCAAAGTCCCAAAATGCACATACAGACTCTCCGTTGGTTGTGTCCACTTCGACTGCAGGCTCAAAAACCAATTCAACTGGTTTGGTAAGGTTTTCAATGGTCATATCCTTCACACTACTTGAAATAACTCGACTCACAATTGAAGAATTCTCCTGTCCACTTTCTTCATCAATCGGCAAAACCGGTTGGAAAAACTTGTCGTTCTGATAAATCACAAAACCGATCTTTACTGCTTTACCGGAAGGAGCCTTGTTCTCAAAAATCACTTCCGGTAAGGTAATTGACGTTTGGACGTCTGCCATCGGAAGTTCATTAACCATGTTGTCCGAAGTCAGTTTGTTCGGGTCAGCAGTGGGTGGTTTGACAGCAAGAGACATGCCTGTAAAAGAGCCTGGGTCCACACGATTTGATTGGATGGCAACGCTTGGAGCGATAAGACGCCGAGAGTTTTTGCCTTCTGAGAGTGGAAGATTTCGGGCCACTTTATCCAACGCCCGAATAAACCTTAAATAATGAATTCATAAGAAAAAAGAATAGAACGTAAAACCTCAAGAAAAATAGGGAAAATAATAGGGGCGGATTTAGGAATTTTCTAGGAGGCGGGGTAGGTAATGTTTTGATTCAGAAAATATGAAATAATTATTTCGTTGATGTCGTTGAAATTTTTTTTCTGAGCTGAACTAGGCAAATAGCTGAACTAGCTGAACTATGCAAATAATTATTTCAAGATAAGTTTGTTTCATAGTAAGGTTGGAATAATTTTGATTTCAGACAAGTACTTAGGAACTGGAGGTAGAAGGAACGAAAAAGTAGAAGGAGGAATCCGGACCCCCGGACCCACGGACACCCGTACCCTTCTTTTGAATCCGCCAATGAATAAGATTCCTCGGCGTAAAGTTTGAAACACACATTGATGGAACCATACTTTACTAACATTCGCCGACGAAAATTTTACTTACAGTTAAACAATCGAACCTCGAGTCAGATCAACAAAAGTCTGTGGCATGAACTTACTTGGAAGAAGATTTACTGGTTCGTTGACTCTCTTGTAAATCTTTCTTTTTCATCTTCATCACATTGTCGACAACATCTACAACGTCTTGGGCGGTCTTAAAGGGAAAATTTTATAAATAAAATAAGACAGACGATCAGTTCCCTCTTGATAAAGTACTTTTCTCGAGATATTGATGATTGTGCTTTGATAAACTTTGGGCAAGGAAACTGCAGTAAATAAAGGGTTGTTCTGAACGTTACTGTTTAGTTCCACCCTTTCTTTCACTGTCTCTTTTGACTTTCTTTTTTTCATTTCTTGCTCTTACTGAAAAAGGTAGTGTCGTTGCTAAGTCAAATGTTCCCAAAAGTTCGGCAGAAAGGCTTGCGGTTATTCTTCCTGGTCATGCAATAAAAAGAATTATTTTTTGGCATAAGATATTTTTTTGCAACATCACGACTGCCCACTGATAGTCGTGGAATTCATCCGTTCGTTTTTCGGACGGATCAACCTCATTTCGATTTTGATTTGAAGTTTTGCTGTTTCCAGCCGTCTTTGGACCACCGCGTCTGATTTCGGTTGGCTCCGCCCGAGTTTGGCCATTTATTTTCTGTTCGTGTTTTACCTCATTTAACGAATCATCCAGTAACACAACACTGTCTATGACGTCAGCTATCAGCACCGCGTCAGCTTCGTTATGTCATCTGGATCCGACGTAAGAACTTTCACTTCTTTAGTTACTTTGGCTGCGTTCTGTTTGTTCACTTTTGTCTGTGAAATTGGAAAGAAATAGTTAATTTACGATCTTTCTTCCTCTAAAAGAATAGTGTTTAATCCGCACGTGAAATTGACTGAAAACAAAGATGTGTTCGTACGAGAAGGAAAGGTTACCAAAGTATCGAAATCTTGGTTTTTGTTTTCGAACTACACATCGTTTAGGCTAAATTTCCACCGCCCTCTCGAGTCCGGTCTTCGCTCCTTCCCGTGGGGGGAGAAGCGCGGACTCGTTTCCCGAACAGCGGCCAGTAATCGAGCTTACATATCGGTAGGCGGGAAGAACATTTCTCTAGCATGGTCCCTGGAACAAAAATTTTAAGGTTGTACCTCGATTTTACTCCATAGTTAGAGTAAAACACAGATATATTGAAGTAATGAACCTACCTTTGCGATATTGTTAAGTTTCTTTGTTTCTTTCAGATTTGAATTTGCAGAGGCTCACATCCGGGCTCTTCCACATACCACCTGTCCGTAAAGTTTCCGCCACAAGGGGCGCGGGTGGCATTGGCCGCGGAGGAACCATACGGGAAACTTAACAGGGTACGAAGTTCCACCAATCAACAGTTTAACTGCCACTCAAATATCCCCATAATAGATTTTTTTTTGCCGGTTTCTTTCGACAGACAGTGAGCTGTGAAACAAAGGAATTCGCTCTTTATAGGTAATGGTAACATCATTCTGGAGATTTTCAGTTAGTGCTGTGACCATGCGAAGAGTGGTTGCGGACACCAATAGAGTTTACACACTGACAGGAACCCATAATGAGCTCCTGACAAAACATGCAATAAAAAAACTGAAGTGAAAAGGACCAAAATATTATCCTGCCTTATATAAAAGCTTCCCGAAATGGCCTCCAAGGCTATTGCAATTTTCAAGTGAATGGTGGTAACACAATGATTGACCAGCTGTGTTCATCCACGCAATTGTTTACACGCTCTTTAGTCATGCAATAGTAACTCGATTAGCACAAGAACTCTTTGTGGTCACGCAATACTTACTAGCACTCCTTATCGTCACGCTATTGCGTGAGACCTTCAATGGTTGCAGTATGTTTATCCATGGTACGCTTATCAGCCAGTAACGCCTCTAGTTTGCTGTTTAGTAAGGAACGGTATCTTCATTTTTGTAGCTGAGCGGTAAATCACAAGTCGACCCCCACTTATTAAACGAGGTCCCTGTGCATGAGAGGGAACAGCATGTCACTTTTGACACAAGAAGTTATGGTTATTATATTGTGGGTCATTTTTCTTTTCCACCGAAAATATTACTTATACTGGTATAAATTTCCTGCAAGGTCAGCTGCAAGGATTTTCGGATATCTCAGCGAGTCTATTGGGAACACATATTGACGGTTCAGAAGTTTTTCTTTCCTTCGTTTTGTCCTTATCATCATAGTTTATGACAAAGAAAAAATCTAAGATCTAAGAGAAATTCGAACCATGAAAAATAAATTAGATGAAGGAAGAGCAGAAAATGACAGCACTCACCTGAATTTTACAAGTTTGACAACATAATTCCACCCAGGGTTTCCACTGTTGAGGTAGTTTAGCAGCTGGAACAGAGAAAGAACGAGCCAAAATAAATAAATAAATATGTTAATAAATAAATAGCCTGATCAAAAGAGGAATGGAATAGGTAGGATCAGGCAAGAAAACCTTCAGTTAAGTGCTCAAGATTTAGGCCCCTTCCTGATTCTTCATTTTGCAGCTGTTGTTTGATCCCGTCATGCAACGCGATTTCTACATGGCAAGACGAAAACATATAAAGGCTGCTAAGGAGACTTAATTCCTCCATCGTGAGGACTTTATTTTAACCCATCCCCGATTTAAAGTAAATATCTCTTCGTCAGGAGTATCTTGAGACCACGAAATTACCCACAAGAAGAATGGATCCCTGATTCATGCCTCTCCTTAGATTTGAATCATCTAGTGGATATTTTCCAGATCCTTTAAATCAACTTACTTTTCTTTCAATTGTAATCTGCATGTCTGAATAGCTTGAGCTTCTTGGATTCAATAAATCATCCTTGAACTTTTCATTAACGATTCGAAATGATACTCTTGATGTAAAAGTATCTGGAGAAAAAAGTATACGTAATAACTAAAATTACCATCTCCAAAGAAACTGTCAAGAAATCAAAAATAGCGTCATTATACTACCACCATCGTCGTCATCGAAATCAACTAGCTACCAAAAAACATCGCAAAGTCATTTTTCTTGCCATTTACTTCAGTTCTTCTACCTGCAGCGCTTATTTTACGATGCCCAAAGAAAAGAGCTCTCCAATTGATTGGTTGATGAAAAAGCGCGCCACGAGCAGTTGCATTTTTCCTCCGGGCGACCTCACCCCTACAGGTCTCAAAAACGTCTGTTGTCTTTCTTCTCGTTATCGCCGTTACTGTCGCAGTAATCATCGTTTATTTACGTCATCTTCGCCGCCGATGCCAGTAGTCGTTTTCTTCATCGTCATTGTTCGGTACCGTTGTGACCGTCGTGGTTATCGTTCGTTCGATGTCGTTATCATCGTCGTTCGCATTTACACCGTTAACGATGTTCTCATCATCATCGTTATTATAGCTATCGTGACATTTCGGTATCACCATCGTCATGGCCATCGTTATCATCATCACCATCGGTCATCTTCGTGGTGATCGTCAATGTTCGTTATCGTCGTTTTCATTGTTGTGACTATGGTCGTTGTCTCTTTACGTCATTACTGTCTTACATACCATCATCCCAAAAGCAAGCGCTGCTCAACTAATGTTTCAGTGACGTAAATTTGTGAGGACACTTACCCTTCATAGTGACTAAAGCTGATGCAGTGGGTCTGCTAGTCAAATACGTCGAGAAGCGGCAGAAATAGTCACCTTGATCACCATACTGAAAACTGTCAATCTTCAGTTGGCTACCCGATTGTCCAATTGGCATTCCGTTCTTAAACCACGTGACGGTCAAAGGCAGTGGACTGGAAGCGTTGCATTTTAAAACGACTTTGGCGCCTCTTTTCACAGTCTGAGGGTTTGGGGCCACGGTAATAACTGGTGGACCTGTGAGCATAAAACAAAACATCAATATGATAAGCTAACACAAATGGACGAGAGGAGGAAACAAACCCAATCATGTTAACAATCCAGTCACGTGACGAAGACACGTGGTGGTATCTTACTCATACCAAAAAAGGCTTGACACGTGACTTACCAATACACTTTGAGTACATCCTGGCCAAATTTGCTAGATTATCAGGATCAAAAGAACATTCCATTTGTAACATCTCACTTGAGTTGAGTCGCTTTAGCCAGTCAAATAAAGGCCGTAAGCACTCTCCACTTGGGCAGGAATCAAGTCCCTTGGCGGAAGAAGCATTCTTTGAACATTCCCTGGAGGCATCTTTATAAAAAGCTCGAATTTCTTTGCAATTGTCACGTGAAATAAACTTGATCTTGGCAGTGTTTTCAGTTTTTCCCCAGTGATCGCTGTCCGTGACGCGAATTTTTACATCAAATTCGTCACCATTTTTAAACTGAAAATCGTCCGTGACTTCAATTCCCCCGGTCAGACGATGAACACAGAAATAACTCATTGGCTTAACAGTGCCAGCACCTTCACAAAAGTCGTCAATATCGCGCCGTTTCCGTTTTGACTCAATGCGTGACAACTGTTGTTGCGTGACATTCTCCATGTAAAACAACAACGGTTGAACCAAAGACTCTAAGCGCCCCGTGACAGTAACATTCGTGACGAGAGTTTCAGATTTGATGTCATAAGGCAGATAAACGACCTGGTCACTGAGCTGCAATGGATTTGTGTCTGTAAAGTAGAAAATAAGTCAAGAAAATATAGATGAGGCTGATTTTGACAAAGTAAAAACGGAAAGAGAACTAGTAGTGAATGGATCCTTGCTCCTGTACACTCTTTGATTTACGTTATATCTATTTCACTTACACCATTTTGTTCAATGTCATACCTGAGCAATTGGACTCGCTTGTCATTCCTGTTTTTCCAAATGTCTGTTTCTTTGCTGGACATTTTTTGCATGACCTTTGACCCTGCTTGTTCTGATAAGTGTCTGATGGACATCGGTCACATAGACTACCGGGAACGAATTTAAACCCAGGCAAGCAGCCTAAACAAGGAAAGAAGGACAAAAGATTTATGTCTATCTCGGCTTAGATTTGAAATAAACTTAATCACTCACCAATTGATACCACCTCTGCACATGGAGTGCCACCAAGCGCAGACAATTCACCTCTGTGTTGTCATGAGCCGCTAGCTTGTAGAAATCTGATTGGATTTCTTCGGCTCAAAAACATAGTATAGATGAAACATCAAAACTAAGCGCGTTTTAGTTTGTTTAAATTTTTTAAAGCTGTCTGTTGGAGGTGAGGTAGACTCGACTTTAATCATTCTCTCGAGTCTCGTCTTCGATCCTCCCGTGAAGGTCTCTTGGGGGAGGAGCGTAGCCATATTCCTAACCAGCGGATGATAATCGAGCCTTGGTTAGAGGTTCAGTTAGAATAATACAGTGGTCAAACGTCTGCGCATGTACGACAAGAGAAATAATCTCTTGTGTACGAACATGGAAACGATTGGTGTCACACAATGCGGCCTTACATAGTGTTTTCAGGCTTCTCAAACTCACAAACCAGTAAATCACGACATTTCAAAAGCGAATAGAGTTTTTTTTATAATTAGAGCCCGAAACTGACGGTAAATCAACAGAACACCCGTAATGAAATAATATTTAAGTCAGAGTAATGTCAAGTTCTTCACTTCCCTAGTTTTCTTTCTTTTTGCAGTTTTCTGTAAACATTTCAATTCATTTGCGTGAATATTGCGTGAATATTGCGTGGAAGCGGTATCTTTACATTTCTCGTTCAAATTTTGCGTGGGAACTTGGCGCACGGCTGGCCAAAACTATCTAATTTGCGCATGCCTCATGTTTGACCGCTATGTTGGTTATTGGTTGTTGGCAACTTACCACATTTGGTGCTGTTAATCCGTATTGACCCCACGGCACAGCAAGGCGGCGGTATATCCCCACCACAACATGATGTCTTGTTTGATAATGAGGATAAATTGTACGTGGAGTAAGTCTTATCTCCTTGCTTTATTTTTGGAGTAGTTGAGTCTAAAAATTGTTTGTAGGCAGATAGAGTATTGATACAGACAATTAGCTTCTCGGAAACTTCACTTTCTGGCACACTTGTAGATGCTGTAAATGTCAGTGGTATTCTAAAAAAAACACTTCTCACTCCTGGTGGAGAGTTAATTATATCTTTCCTGGTGACTGTGACATCATCGCACTCGGAGAGAGACGAGAGAATGCTGGACATTCCGCTCAAAAGACCAGAAAACGTCTTTCTGGTGTTACTTATGGTGCTACTTGTAAGACCTCCCTGGATTTGATAGTGAAATGTGATGTCGACCTCGTAACATCTTTTCACATCGTAGTTAGCAATGAGTGAAGCATCTGAAATCACAGAAAAAAACCTAGAATTTGTTTTAAATGACCAATTACAACACTCAACAAAGACTCTTGTATACATATACTTTTTTCTTGTTTTTATCTTAGTTCTTAGGGACAAGAAATTATTCATCGCCGGTGGGGATGTATTTTAGGGTTATATATTTGGGGCCACATGATTTTTTGGGGGGGAACAGAAAGGAATCAGTCGTCGCCAACAGAATGTAATCACATTATTTGCGAGTACAGTTATCTAGCTGCGCGCTAGAACACAAAACAGGACTGAGTGAAATGAAGCCATCTGTAGTACGTTGTGAGCGTTTGAAGAGAACATTTATGTTTGTGTTCTAATGATTCGTAATTCACCTTGCTATGGAAAATCTACAACCTACCATTCTTATATCTCACAAGAAATATTGAGAGCGTTAGGTACGAAAGGAACCTTAGCGTAAGAAAAAACGTTTTTCAGAGATGTCGAGCAAATGGAAGAACCTGCAGGACGACACTTGTGATGTCACAAGTCTATCACTTACTAACAATCCTGTACACGTCTTGTGCCCAACCCCCACCAGTTCCGTTTACACATTTGGTCGAAGTTCCGTACTTTTTGTACGTCACATGAGCCAGCGGTCCCGACCAGCATTCCCCTGCATACTGCACTCCAAACACTAAGTACCCAGCCCCCTTTGCGGCTTGTGCACATCTCTGAATAGCACTGCTATCAAACCTCCACTTGCCAAGCATTTCTGGTATGGCTCGAGTACGATTGTCTTGAAAACATCCAAGGTGGAAAAAGTTGACTGCCGGAAATAAAGGCACAGCGGTTTTCAAAGCATTCGCTCTTAAACTGGCGAGCTTCTAGATTTATAGGACTGCAATGCGTTAAGTAATCGACTTGCCTTAGCAGACAGACTATGTTTTTTTTTAAAATTTTTTTAAAAATCTGGCTGGGTCAATCTTGTATCAACCGTTTTTTTATCTGTTTTAAAAGCGCTACGAAGTTGGTTTCCTTTTACATTTTGACGCAAAAAAAACTTGTTGAGGTAAAACTTAAATGAAGGAATACTCCGAAAGGAAGGCAACAGGGAGTTCCTATTCTATGCTGCCATTAGTCACTCAGTGAAATTTCCTTTGCACAGATAATATAATCCATGTAGGTCATTTCGTCTAACAGAAACTTAAGAGCTGCTTGGAAATCATACAATACAACCATTTTCAATATTGTTTTCTTTTAAAACAGCCAATGGATCATGTGTATCAATCTTAGTTGGCACTAAACGTTTTAATCTCGGAGAATAACAACAAAAAATAGGCGAGAAAGGAGGATTAGCCAACACAGACATCTGAGAGCAGACATGCTCAGACCTTTCAGATGCTTCAAAAAAGTGTCAAAGACTGTTATTCAGGAGGACTGAAATACTGTTTTCAAGTCATTAGTTTCCATTATGGCTTCCATAGTTACTAAAAACACATCAAAAACTAAAACCTTAGATAAGCAAAAATTTGAGCCTAGAATTTCATTTTATGGGGAGTGGGGTGGGTCAGGCAATAGAAAAATTACCACAATAGCAGATGTACACATTGTTTCATTCTTAAAATTTAAAAAGTCCTTGTGGTATGGTAGCGGCAGTAGCAAAAACAGCACAGGAGTATGTTTTCAATTTTGCTTCGGATTTTTCTGCCTAATATGTATGTTCACTTTCTATCAGTCGTGAGAAAAGTCATGGTACTTATGACCTCATCGTTCATGGCGCGACGTCTCACAAACACGAAAGCACGGCTCAGGAAGTAAATTTATTTGATCAGTTAATGTATATTGTTGTTATTCCTTTTATCAAAGTAAGAACTAAAATATTTTTCAGCTACACTGTACAGTTCTCGTGATCAAACATTTTGACAAACAAAAATTTTAAAAATGCTTACAATGAACCAAATAATGACATTGCCAAACGCTAATGGTCGGTACAATCTGTAAGGAGAGACATTAATTTATATGCGTTTTCGATATGCTCCATCGACGCGGCTCTTAAAATTTTTACATTCAATGAATGTCACTTCTAGAATATTCATTGCTTTGTTTTTAGTCTCTAAAATTAACGCTCACCCAACCCGTTAATTCAGACAAGCGGCTCTAATGAATTCTAACATGTTATGTAAGATTTACCGAATTTGCGAAAATCGCATCGTCACGAAGGACCAAAATGATAAAATCGCTATTCTCACTGACAAATTTTGAGGAGTAATAATCAATAGATCGAGCAAAATATTGTATGGTGTCACGTACGATGAATGAAGTTTACATAATCACAGGCATGAGAGACTGAAATTTCACAATATACTAATGCTACAGATGATTCGTCGATAATAGTATTAATTGCCATTTTCTTTTAGTAGTGAGCTGTAATAACTAACTAACCCATCAGAAAATTACGACTGAAACCTCTGGCATAACTTTTTAGTCAAACATTTCACGATATTAGCATGAACTCAGTTCTTTGTTTACATCACGCATGGAATCACTCCTGAATTAAATAAGCCGCAGAGTTGAAATGAATCAGAGCGGTTTCTGAACGCAAAACATGTAAATAAAAGAATTTGTTCCCCGTATCATTTATTACCAATCTTACACAAGCCTTTTCATATCAAGAACCAATACCGAGTATTGCAAAACTACAGATGTAAAAACAAACAGCGATAACACCCACGAATGCTAACGCAGCAATATGTATTCATGCCGGCGAAGTAGTTCGTTTGCTGATGTATGGCTATTGGAAACAACTACTAGAGAAATCTTTTATAACAATGTAGTTATTTCTTCCATGGTAAGACAATCTCCCATAGCGTGGGGGATTCATTGGTCGAACATTATCAAATACTCATGTTCTTACAAGCACATCAATAAATTCTCACTAACCTGAGGTCGATCGTGTTTGAATGAAGAAGAACGTTAACAAAGTTGAAGACAACACAAATGTTCTTTTATCGTACATCCTCTGTATCCTGATGATCCTGATCAAGTGAACGATGAGAATTCAAGTTTCAGTCCTTCTCGCTTTGAAACGTTCTTTATACTACAAGGTTATTCCAGACCAGTTTTGTCAAAAAGCTTGACTGAACACGCTTCATACACTCTCCGTCACGACTAAGATGTCTCCTTCTCTCTATGCAGATGATCTGTACAAAATTTCAGATCAAACAGATGACATTAGTAATTGCAGGCGAATTGGAGACATATGAACGCCTCTTGACCCGCCGGCGAACGAGCAGAACATTTCAAAATTCCTATAAAGCAGTATCTTTTTTATCTTCTTACGAATCGAGAATTCCGCTTTGAAGAAATCAGAGAACGCAAGGAAGTTACTGCAATGAGAATGAGAGGCAATTTATTTTAAGTTTAAACATCTAGATGCCGAAGCTTACCCGCGCTTGAGAAAACGTATTAACATTTGAAACTCATTATGAAAATAGTAAGCCATCATAATTTAAATTTATATCTCTATTCTTGGACGACATACCTTATATTGAAGAAATGTAAAATGGTTTCCGTGTTTACATAGCCTGATGTAAACACGCGGGAGGTTGGGAGAACACGAGATAAGCGTAGGAAACCACGACGCGAAGTGGAGTGGTTTCCAGCTTATCGAGTGTTCTCCCAACTTCCCAAGTGTTTACATCAAGCTATGTAAGCACGGAAACCATTTTACACTTCTTTTATAAAATAACTAAAGAAAGAGGAACGAAAACCGTGTTTACATACGCTCATGTAAAATAGTTTTATGGCCAATCAGAGCGCGCGTATTATTTGAATTATTTTATATTATAATAAAGTTCGGATATAACGCGCGCTGTCATTGGTTGAAAGAGCGTGCTCTATGAGTATAGAGCATAGAGCTGAGCTACAGCTGTCACGCCATCTGCCAATTGTACTATGTTCGACCTTTTCCGGGACTTCTTTTTAGCTTTTTTCCGATAATTGAAAGTGAAATTTCGGAACTGAAGCGAGCCGGCAAGTAGCAACAGAAGAATCAAACAAAGGTTTGTAAACATACCAGGCGCCGTAATTTACGTTATTAAAACGTGAGCAGATACGAAAATCCTCAAAGGAAAAACAAAATAAACATTCCGAGTTTTAAAGATTTTCACGCTCAGTTAGATTGCAAGCTTACGTACGGTAATAAAAATCAAACACAGCTAACACTCGTATAGTATATAAAGTTCAGTGTTCAAAAACAAAACAGAACAAAACAGAAATGATGAAAAATATAACCAGACTGGCATAATTGTTAAAATTCATACTAATCATGACGGTGTCTGAGCGAATATGATCATGCTGAAGTTCATTGCGGCTCGCTCATCATGGCGATCTCCGGTCATCACAGTAAAGCTAGCCTCGGAAACTACATCGGCCGCCCTTCGAGGGAAAAAATAAGAGCTTGCTCTGATATCCTTTCCGATACCTTGAGTGGCAATTCACATCAGTCACTGCAGCCGAGTTTTGCGGCGCTGTCATCACGAGCGATCTTCATGTTCCGGTGAATTCGGCTGTCGTTCATTCAAAAAACACTCGCCTTGAACAGTTTGTTTTCTACCTTGTCATGTGGAAAAAACTCGCGTGTTTTTATGAGCCATAATTCGGCTGAAGTTAACTGAACATTTCACTTCAAGATTCTGTATTAGAGACTTAAAAACTTCAGGCAAAAGTGTTAAATTCGACTTGCTGAACTATTTTAGTTTGTAAACTATCGTAGAATGTGAACTTTGATGGTTTGACACTTTTGACAGCATTAGTCTTGTACAGCCAATCAGATTATTTGAACCATTCTAACAAGGGATGAAGTGGGAAGAAACACTCGACTACGTCTCGTGTTTCTCCCTACACTTCTTTCGTGCTCTAGCCGCTTCCTGCGTGCTTTATAACAGAACAGAGCACAGTCAAGGCTTCTCTATTTGTTAAATATAGAATGAGAGCAATTTATGTAAAGTTTAAACATCTAGATGCCGAAGCTTACCCGCGCTTGAGAAAACTTATTAACATTTGAAACTCATTATGAAAATAGTAAGCCATCATAATTTAAATTTATATCTCTATCCTTGGACGACATACCTTATATTATAGAATGAGAGCAATTTATGTAAAGTTTAAACATCGAGATGCCGAAGCTTACCCGCACTTGAGAAAACTTATTAACATTTGAAACTCATTATTAAAATAGTAAGCCATCATAATTTAAATTTACATCTCTACTCTTGGACGACATACCTTATATTATCCAGCGACGTTAACTTCCTTTGGTTGCTATGCTATCTAAAACCTCTGGGAAACCTTGACTCTTCAACTGTCTTTACTGAAAAATGAAACCATACAGATTTATGTAGATATCCGTAAACCTTGCCGCTGCTTAGAACGACGCACTTGAAACGCACTTGTGAACTGCCACACAGTTTAAGGAGTGGCCGACAAACGTCATAGTCTATATTCAAAGGCTATTGTCAAAAAGATTTGTCCAGAAAATTTATTTCTATTGAAACCTGTCAGGCATGAAAATAAGGCCACGAATCCTGAGAAAACAGAATAATAATTTGCTTTAATCTCAACAGACGAGGAAAAGTAATAAAAATCGTTCAGTTTTCCAATGGCAGGTTTTCAGCAACTGAAATAGCATTTCTTTCAATTGACTTATTTTCACGTCAAATTTGTCAGGGTGAAACACAGGCGGCCCAAGCTCCAGCTGTGAGATGATCATCTTGCGCAATAATAGTCATGGCGGAATAGACCATTTTACAGTTCCCGACGCCATATTGGATTAGTAACCGCGCACACATGACAACGAGGCTGGGGTTGACTCGTGTAAAATCTCTGCGAGTGATTTTGGTGAAAATTCGCACGTGGGTAATAAAATTGTTCGATTTTTATCGAAATGGATGGCCCTAGCCGAAATCTCGACAAAGGTAATTCTTCTTCTAAAAAAAAGGAAAGCAGTGTGCCGCTTTTTGCTGTTCAAATACATGTTATGGTCCTAATTGTTTGCCTACGAGCTTGCACTTCTTCAAGTTTCCGAAGGATACGAACAGAAGACGCCGATGATGCAATCTCATCAAACGTCAGCATGGGAAAGATGGCTTTTTCTTGACAAATTCAACGGTGGTTTGCTCAGAACATTTTCGAAAAGAAGACATACGGAAAACTTTAACAGGCCGCTGGGAATTAGAGTCAGGTTTGTCTTCAAAAGACTATATTCATCTATCACTACATTGTCTTGGACCCAAATTTATTAACCTAAATGAACCCGAATGTTGTTGTTTCATGTATTTCCAGGTTCTGAACCATCCCAGTTTACATGAAATGTAAAGCAGAAAGTGGGAAGAGTAACTAAAGGGATCCTGCGAGTGAAAGGGTTAAATTATATAACGTCCTTGTAACCTTTTTTTGTCTGTGGGTTGGAGTATTTCAATTAAACTACCGTTGATAAGTTGACTTTAGTAATGGAGGAAGAAAGTTTGTCAATAAGGCACAGACTTTGACAATTTGTGAGGCATATGATCATTCGGGTTCATTTAGGTTAATAAATTTGGGTCCAAGACAAAATAAAGAGGCACGCATCAAGTCTTTTAATTTTGGTGGCCTTTATTCGTATATTTTATTCAAATATAAGTCGAAGTAGAGCAACCAATAAACATAATATCCGATAAAAACAATGTGGTAGTGACATCAACATTAGGGTGATCAGCAAAAAATGTAGTGATAGATGAATATAGTCTTTTGAAGACAAACCTGACTCTAATTCCCAGCGGCCTGTTAAAGTTTTCCGTATGTCTTTTTTTCGAAAGTGTTCTGAGCAAACCACCGTTGAATTTGTCACGAAAAAGCCATCTTTCCCATGCTGACGTTTGATGAGATTGCACCATCGGCGTCTTCTGTTCGTATCCTTCGGAAACTTGAAGAAGTGCAAGCTCGTAGGCAAACAATTAGGACCATAAAATGTACTTGAACAGCAAAAAGCGGCACACTGCTTTCCTTTTTTTTAGAAGAAGAATTACCTTTGTCGAGATTTCGGCTAGGGCCATCCATTTCCATAAAAATCAAACAATTTTACTACCCACGTGCGAATTTTCACCAAAATCACTCGCAGACATTTTACACGAGTCACCCCAGCCTCGTTGTCATGTGTGCGCGGTTACTAATCCAATATGGCGTCGGGAACTGTAAAATGGCGAGCGGGGATAGAAAAAACGACCCAAATACGAGTGGTCAGCGGTGAAATAACTTTCATGCTTCATATATAGACAGATCATTTGTAGTATCAGGAAACAATCGTGTTGTAAAGCCGAAGTGTAAACAGTTTACTTCGCTAAATAAAATGTTAAGCAATTCAAAAGTGCTGATTGTACATATATCTTTTACTGCTTTAATAAACCATGAAGGCATCGGTGGCATCCGAAAGGTACCAAGAAGAATTAAATGTACGTTTTGTAGTTGCAGAAAACAATCGTGTTGTAAAGCCGAAATGTTACCAAGTTATACTTCGCTACTTAAAAAGTTAAGCAATTTTCCTCAAGCTTTAACTGGAACAATACTTTTAATGCTCTATTAACCAACGGAGGCATCGGGAAAGGCATTGGTGACACCGGGAAAGGCATCAAGAAGAATGATATTCACGTTATGTAACTTGTTGTGTGACGAAAAAAACGTATCTTGACTTGTTCAAAGCATTAGTCACAGTTGGCTTCCTTTTCACTTGAATTTTGTATCCACAGCCTAAGATGAGAAATTTAAAATTTCTATCAGCTGAAGTTCTTTTACTGCATATTATATCTATTCAATCGCCCCCAATTCACGTGGAGAAAAGGCAAGTAGGAAAACACTGAGCTTCGAGAAACAGCCATGTTAAGGCTAATGTATTTACCATTCCTTAAATATTTACAATCAAGACCACTCGTTTAGGAGACCTTTTCTCAAAAGATCCACACGTGCAAATAATACTGTTTTCCGTTCGAAATGTTTTTCTTCCTATTCAATTGAACAACTGACTTAGCGTTTAAGCCGAGAAAAAAATCACAAAGTTTGAATTCTGGGATGTTGTCCACTGTTGGCTCCATCAAGTTACGATTCTGCACCATTGACGCTCGTGAAAATCTATCTTAATTGACTACCAAGGACTGTATTTCTTATCTTGCAAATTAAGGTCTGTACATGACATTAAGTTCATCATCTGGTTCGTTGTTATAGTCAGCTTTAAAATTTAAACTCTACTTGTGCTGACAAGAAGCCACCCTAAGGGCAGGTGAAATGTTGCGTAAGCGTCTCCGCGAAAGGCACATCCAGACAACTTGCATGGAAAAACTGGCTGCAGCTATCGCACCCAAGCCAATCCTCTCCATCGTCGTCTTTGCAAATCTTACAGACCGCGGTATTTCTCCTATAATTGAACAAAAGATATGGGACGTCAAAGAGAGTGTTGCGGCGTTTAAGAAACAATGGTATTTGACACCATCAAAACTTACCAATCAAGGTCATCATAACACGAGCCAAATATGACAGACGTTATTCTTTCCCTTTCCATGTCCACATCGTAACTTCCATTGATATCCAACCCCTCACATAAACACCGAGCAAACTTAAAACAAACAAAGAGAAATTTAATACATTCGAAACCAGGAAGCAGTCCTATTAAAGTGAGCTTTAGCAAGTGATTATGCTACTCACAAGACATACAATCACACCACAGTTATAGCTATCGGTCTGTGTGTAATGTAGTGGTTCAACACATAGCCATGACTTGCAATTCCATCCCGTTTTGAGATCAGCAACGGCACTGCAGAGTCAAACAAAATACAGCAATTACATAAGTATGTCAATTCTGTGCATTACTGTCATGCTTATTTATAATCAAATGATCCAGATCAAGAGAGATGAAGACACTGCTCCTGTACTGATGGGGTAGAGATTCAAATCGCCACTGAGAGTAGCGAGCAAACACTGCAAAGAAATGTTTGCAAGGGTAATTACTTTTTTTCCAGGAGGTACAGGTGCAACTAGGATAGGAAAAATCCACTAGCTCCTTTTTGTTCACGTTGGCTGCGCTTTTCACGCTGAATTGGCCTTTCTGAAAGTTTACGGATGAGATGTCGGCTTCAGTGAATTCACCAGCGGCAAATCTACTGTCCAAACAGTGTTTAACAAACTGTGGTGGTCGGTTGTGAAGATAAGTCGGTATTCTAGAATTATATCTTCCATAGGCATCGCTGAACTTGAGGTTCTTTTCCAAATATCTTCTGTGCGAGTCAGGAATGAACGATTCTACCAGCATCGTTGCAATGCCATAAACCGATTTGTCAACTGATCTCGGCAGATATTCGTACTTGAACAGCTTGTTTTGCGCCTCAGTGCCGTTATTGGTGTTAACTATGTTTGTCACCTGCTGCTTTCGAAAAGCCTGTGCCCAACGAACTTGGCATGATAGCCACGTGTTGTTTAGATAGTTCTGAACATTTGGTTTTTCTTAATAAAGCCGGGATTCTTTCAAGGCATTCACTCGCTTTTCGAATTTGTCAACTGTGCTAGCATAGGTGATGCTCTTCATAAGCTCTAAAAATATCTCTTGCTCAGCAGACGAAAGGCCATTCTTCTTTGACTTGGACCAGCGGTGCATTGCTTGTAATCTGTGGAAATCACAAATGTACACCAAACTTTTGGGGAATTGTTGTTCGAGGGCAGCGATTTCTGCATTGGAATAATCCACCATGAAGTACGCCGGATTCCACGCTGGGTTCCATCCCTTGATTATGGCAAGTGCTTCACTTATAGAGGCTTGATCTTCGGACTGACATATGAATTCAGCCACAACCTTGTATCCCACGTTGGTATGTACACAAACGAAAAAAAGTGGAATTGCGTACCTTGTCGTTTTGTACTTGGCGTCCATCAGGGCCAGTTCACTACCATATCTTTCAAGCATTCGTTGTTGCCATGGCTCTTGATGTACAAAGAGGAAGGTTTCCTCAGGAGATCTAGGTCTTGGTTCATCTTTTTCGTTAATGACAGCGTCTCTGGTACGGTAAAAGAAGCTGCTTTTGGGAGACTTAGTTTGCCAATCTTCTATTTTTTTACCCAATGCTTCTTGGTCGTCATCGCAATACTTCACTGCTGAAATCGCCTTGGCAATGTGGTTTCGCAAGTCCTGGCGACAAGGGTAGTATCGCCTATTTGTTTTCTTTGGCCTTCGTTCCTCGGGATGGCCGAAAAATAGATCCTCCCGAACATATTTATCAAGAGACCTTTGCACCTCAGAAAGGTTAGTTATGTTTTGCTTTACGAGGTCGAGCTAGCTACAAACCATATACATAATTATTCTTGGTGCCTTTCCAAATGCCACTGACTCCCTCTCCGAAGCCTCCATTGTTTATTAAAGCAGTAAAAGATATGAGTTCAATCAACACTTTTGAAAAATTGCTTAAACTGTGAAGTAAACTGTTAACATTTCGGCTTAACAAAACGATTGTCTCTGGAACAACAAATTATATGTCTCTATATGAATTATAAAAGCTGTTTCACGGCTGACCGCTCATATTTGGGTCGTTTTTTCTATCCCCGCTCGTCGCCCGTGATGTAGTAACTCCCCCGTGATGTAGTAACTCCCGTAAAATGGTCTATTGAAATGTTCCCAGAAATCTATAAAAGGAAACAAAATGAATACTCAAGACTTTCCGAACACAAATGAAGCTTAATCAAGTACGGGCATCCTGTTGATTTACCATTCTACTTTGGTCTTAATTGCTAATATGTGCATTTGGTAAACTTTTCGTGTTTCGCAATTACGTTATTTTCTGATAGTGTCGATAATGACATCTAACTGGTCGTAAGAGTGCTAAAAAACAAAACTGCACATAGAAATCCTTTCCTTACCTTTTATCTTATCGAGTAAATACACGGCAGCATACCAAGTTTACCGTCTCAAAACACGGATGAAGGAATTTATCAGGAGTCTTGAGTTGTCTTTCAAGTTTATAAACCCTGAGAATATTCAAGAATATGCGCATCATCCCCAAGAAGCGATTAAAACGTAACTTCTCCCCATATCTATACATTATCAGGCACACAGGTAATGAGAATACTAAAATGTATCAGATTAAAGTTGATCTAACACAAAATTCTTGTCCCTAATTTACATCAAAATGTGTAGCAGCTTGAGGGGAGAATTAAGAATTAGATCTTAGGAGTTAAGGGAGTTAACCAACAACTAAATGATTGACGTAAAATTCAGATTAGACAGATTATCCAGAAAACAGGCGACGAAAAGAGGCAGAGGATCAGTGGGAAGGTTTTACCGTGATATAACACCAAAGAAATGTAGAGAAGGTAAAAGGGAGAATTACTAGGTAGATCTTAAGCATTGGACTTACCTCAGCTGAAGTTCAGTGTTGTAAGTACAGAGAAAGTTCCCTCCAAACACCAGTGAATCAACTGGTGTAAATACTGCATGAACCCAGCCTGATATGATAAAAACATTTTGCTGGTAAACATTATTGTCACCTCATATTAAGTGAACCAGCGGTTTCAATTGAAGCCGCCGATTTCCCGCGGTCTACCGCCGTCTGTTTAGCCTGCGAGCAGGCTTTAAGTTTTTGGGTTTTGCCTTATGGTACACCCGCCTATTACACCATTCTCAACCGCTTATGGAGAAAGCTATTGAGACCACTGATCGACCACTCTAATGTGACACAATCTGCTGTGCTCTTGTGTTCTACATGTATTCTGTGCTCTAAATCTCGCTACTCAAAGCATGTACAATGTAGGCTGGCTGACTCTGAATGAGTTCGCATTTTAATTAAGTAACTGATGATAGTTCCTGAGAGAAAAAAAACGAGGGAGCTGTTAGTGGAGTCAAGACCCGACCCAAACCTGCTTGCTGTTTTCCGCTCTGCCGTCACTATTGCGCTGTATGTTAACTTTGCTCCGTTTTAAAAACTGAACACCTTTAACCCTTTAATTCCCAGACCAAATTTGCAATTCTCCTCACTGTCAACCACACAATCCCTATAATGTTAATTCAGAGAATTTAGTATTGGATCAACTAATTAGCCCCAAATTGATAGTGTTCTTTATTCTCATCACTTTTCTGGTTGATATTGTATTGATATTGTAAGGAGAACTTCTGTCTTGGTCTTTCATGGGAGTTAAGGGTTAACAGGCTGCTTCATTTCATACACACCTGTTGGGATAAACATGGTTTGGCCTGGTTTTACTGAACACTTGTAGCAGTTCTTCACCATATCACCAAAGAACACCTCGCTTTGCTGAGCAGAGGAAACCTATTTTTCATACTTGGTGAAATTTTCTTCAGAGGGTTCAACAAAGTAAAACACTTTTTCACCCTGAATAAAGGAGAAATTTGTGTAATTAAAACATATGCAAGCTAATTTTATGTCAACATACCTGATATATGTCTATAAACCTGAATTATGATGTAACTTTAACATTTTCTCTCCCAAGATCTCATTAGTAGGTACTGATAAAGCTGCACAGTTGCTTAGATATTGACAATGATCCAAATATTTCCCACCTGAGGCGTAATTATTTTCTTAAGTGCTTAAATTGAAGTTTGCCTCTCCATATGGCTTTCATGTTGCTTTTCCTTTTCTAGACATTTGCTGAGTTTTAGATAATTCTGAGTTTCTTCAGAGCTTTTTTTTGCAATTAATTTGCACAACAGATATTCACGTTTAACCTCACTGACCTTCAAAACATGATACCACACTGAGGTGCCTCCAAAGTCAACATGGAAATCTGTGTATGAGTTCTTCACACCCATTAAACAGTATTTCTGTACCAAAGGCTTCTTGTGTGGGCTGTTAAGGATAGTAAAAACAATTGAATCCTGTCATAGTTTCCCTCAGATACAAATTGTATTTCCTTGATTTAGTGTCCATGCTTTAATATGTGCCCTTCCCTCCCCTCCCCCAAATACTGGTAAGCATCCACCCCCTAGTCCTTAATATCAAACAAATGCCCCCCTTGATTAAACACCCCTCTCCTCCCTCACTTTCTTAACCCTTTACACCCTAAGATCATTATGCATATTCTCCATGCTGTTCTCTATACATTTCCCAGGTTCTACCAAGGAGAATTTGTGAAACCATCACAGAGCTTTGTTAGTTGCTTATCATTTCCTTAATTCTCCTGACTTAAACCTTTTATTCAGGGGTGATATTGTAAGGAGAAATTAGAACCTTGTCACTCTTAGGGATTAAAGGGTTAAATAGTGGGGAAACCGAAATCACAGTAATCTATTTTAGCTGATAATTCTCAGTTTTGCTTGAGTTTAGGTTTACACCTGCACTGTAAAGAAATGTATACAAGCTAGATAACAAATAATACAACTTTTCTAACAACTAACAGGGAAGTTCATGTCATCTGGAAATTCTGTTGACTGTGGTGAAATACTGCTAGCTGATTAATTTATCTCTCTGATAAAAAAGGAGAAAAAGCATTATGTATTATTATATGGTGAGGTAGTCTTGAGGTAAATCTGAGTGTTCTGATTGGTTTTTTAATTGGTCAAGATTTTGTAAAAAAAAGGTCATTATCCTTGCACTTTTATTTGTGAAAGCTGGAAAATCCAAAATAAACAACTTTGGTCTGAGTGCCATGCAATAAACTTCTTATCAATCTCCCTTGCATGAGCCATACCAGGAAATATTGGCCCAGTAATAGCTAACTTTGTAGAGACCTTACTGCCCTTGGTCCATGCTGCCACGACTGATGGCCAATATTTTCTAATACAGCCCTCCATCTTTTTTGGCAAGTTGTTCTTCAAAAGCATATACCAGTAAAATAATTTTAAGATAACTCTTGGGTGAAGGCAGAATTTTGAGTAGGAGGGTTTTTTCTTCATTGAGGAGCATGCCTGGTTGCTGGTTAGTCTTGGAAAGAAGGGTAGACTTCTAAACAGAAGAGAATGATCATTGGAAATTTTAGAATAAGTCCCTCAGGAAGAAAACTCTTGGCACAAGCCAAGCTTTTTTTCACTCCTACAAGAGACCACTTTGAAATAGAAACAGTTTACTGTGACTTCTTTAGGTATTGATGTTATAAAAAAAATTCAAGATATTCATAGCTGCAATGGGATTTTGCACACTCTGACAAGTATCCCTTCCCCTTTCATTTGAGTGCCCCAATGCCCCTCCCCCCCTGCCGCCAAATGGTTGCATTCATATTAGAGCTTTGTTGGAGAGTAAAGCTTGTAAGGAATTTGACTTCCTTTTTACATTGAGACTTCGAGAAAAATTTGTACTTTTGTATACTCCTTCAACCACCGGTATATGTCTAAGACCTAACGCGCATTTGTGTGTCGAAAAACATAGAAATAACAAACATATTTCATATTTCCTGCTGGAGCCATGGCATGTAAGCAACTGTAATTCAACCGATCTTGTGGGAACAATTGCTATTTACGTACTTTCTGGTTGATAACCAACAATTGATACACACATGCAGTGTAACTTACCGAACATCAAAATCAATTGGCGAGAGTGGCACGTCAAAATCGAACTTCTCGTCTTCAATGAGACTGGACACACCGCCAATAGCACTGGGAAACGCTACAAAGGCAGAATTCTGAATTCAAACAGTTTGTCTAAATGGAAGTAGACATTGCCAAAGACAGTTAAACGTAATCTTACGCTCATGAAAAATCTCTCTGATCATGACTGACCTTCTGAAACGTAGGAGCCAAGGTTTTTATTCAATGATAATGAAAACTTATCAACTTTAACACAGGGTTTATAATTCTTAAATATAGATTTCGTAAAAGCTTCCACGAACAAGCGATCCCCCACTTCATCCAGACAAAGGTCAATGCCGGGATAAAAACAGTCTCAGAAAGCTCGTGAAAACTTACCTTCACAGTTTGAAGTTGCCATGTTGAATGAAGATCTTAACAAGCCATTTTATTCAATATCGTGCTTCTAAGGTAAATCTGCAAATTCCTGAAAAAATTGTGGAGCACGTTCAAAACTCGTTCAAATCTGTTCGAAGCGTCCAGCTCTTCCCGGTACGATTTAAAATTATCACGTGATGGTTGAACTTTGTTGCGATTGGCCAATTTCAATGACAACACATCATGGTTGTTTATTACTTTCGAAATAACTCTCTCTCTATTTCATCCACCTCACATATTGTTTATTGTAGCACTGATAGCTTTCCTTTACAAAAATACATCCAAGTTATAATACATGCGCTAAAAGACAGAAATTCTAAAGCTGTAGAAATTTTCTTTATTCTCGAGTGCGGTGATGGTATGTATTGCACGATAAAGCAGAGAACGAATCGCAAATTCATGAAGAAACCGCAACATTAATCTACATCCAAACCAGAGATGCCACTCTCTAGAAATTAAATCCGAAATCTAGAACTGTTTGCCTAAGGATCATTTGCTCACCCCCTCCCCCTAAATTTGTTTTCCAACGCTCTCTCTTAATCTCTCCCAAAAAGAGGCTACCACTGATGCACGTCAGCCATCCTTCGACATTAACTCCAAACTTTCCTCGACAGGGGTAAATTTCATCATTGATTTCCGGTCATTTTAGAAATTCACTCATATCTAAGAGATTTAACGAACTGTGCAAGAGACCGGCGGGAAATTAGTTCTATGTCAGGAGGACCTATAACGAATTCCAAAAACATAAGTATCTCTCTGGGGATTGCGAAATATTACTCGAAAAACGGCTATAAAAAGAAAAAGAAAAGAAAGAAATACGGGAAATTATATATATATATATATATATATATATATTACATATATATATATATATATATACATATATACATATATATCTGAAAGTTGGACAAATCAATAAGACACAACTTTTCTGCGACTCTGAGTTTTACGCTTACGCGATCATCAGACAGGTCATTCTGATGATCGCGTAAGCGTAAAACTCAGAGTCACAGAAAATTATGTCTTACCGATTTGTCCAAGTTTCACACATACCACGCTCTGCGAAAGCATCGAACGCTATACCGCAAGGATAGACTATAATCAATATAATCAATATATATATATATGACCTCTCGGAACCCCTACCCCATTATGGCCTATTCTGTAGCTAATTATAGAGCCCATCTCAGTCACTTTTGGTAACACCGAAGAAGCTTTTTAACCAAGAATCTTTTCGTTTCTGCTCACCAGAACCCCCAAAACCCAGAAAATGTGCGGCCTCATTCTGATTACTCTGTTGAAAATGTCACCCCCTCCGCTGGCTCATGCTCACCAACATATACTTAACAGTGCCCCCCCCGGCCTAAATTCAGGCTTTGTCATGAGGGGTGGGAGTGAATAACATCCAAAAGATTACAGGAATGCATCGTCAATTTAATCAGCAAGAATGTAAAACTACTTACAATAAACTTACAATAATCTATATTAAGAATTTTTTTAATCATCGAGATCTAAATTAATCAAAACTAGAATCATGTCCCTCATCGGGCTTACAAAATAAGGCTGTAAAAATTATTCTATATTTTAAATATATAAATATCTATATCTATGACATTTTGGAATGTAATCTTCGGAAAACTAAGAATGGATTTGAATCGATGAAATTTTCATTAAAATATCGAGGCGTTGGACATTACGTTTTATTATTTTGTATCAATTCCACTTCTGGTTACACATGTTCTTATCCTATGATTGTAAATGGCTGGCCTCAAAGTCATCATAAGTCTATAAATCCTCCAGAATTACCTCCCCCCTCCCCTATGATGATAAATAATAAGCTGTCCCAGGAGCCCATTATCCGGAGCTTCTTTCTTTCATACTTACCCTCTGAGTCAACCCTGTCCCGTATCTTTTTATTTTTAGAGGCGCCTTCCACGGGGTTTTTCGCGGGTGTTTAGCCAATCATAAAAGAGCTGTGGTCCTTTATTGTTACGTCACATGCAGGCGGCACGAAAGCATTTTAATAATGGCGAAAAGCGTGGAAAGTTTACCATTTTTTGGGGGGTGTTATGCGAACGTCAGCGTGTTTTCGCAGGAAATTGAATAACACCCATATATCTCAGTTCTAAAAATAAAAAGATACGGGACAGGGTTTACTCAAGGGTAAAATTGGTATGGAAGCTCCGTGTAATGGGCTCCTGGTTGTCCTAGACACAAATTGTTCAGGTGACAGTTCTAAGATATATAGAAATCGGATAAATAATATTAAAAAAATTAGAAATGTGACTCGACAATGGTATATGGTCTCCTGTATTGCATACTTCAATCAGGTTCAACCCATTTTGAGACACTGTTTATGCATGAGCGATTATATATATGTACTCCTATACAAGAAGCCTCTTAGTATTCTTTAAAAACAAACAAACAAACAAACAAACAAACAAACTTCTTGCATCTCTTAAATGAATAAAGGGAAAAATAAAAACAGAATTAGACTGCAAATAGCGGCTACGCTTTCATTTTTAGTCGTTTTTATGACGGGTAAAAACAAAGACATTATTTTTCTTCCAATTAAGTCTTTCGCATCCATTGGGAATTAAGAGGTACATGAACCCTGTTGTACCCGGCTGGGACATTAGCCGGCAATGACATCCCGCGACGGAGCCCCAGTTCGACGGCTTTTTTTTTTTTTGCCTGACCTTCGCCATTTTCTGTGCGCCCACTTTTTCGTTTGTTCCAACTAACAGAAAACCTGTCACGGGCTAACTATCCTCTGGCAAGGTACTCTATGGAAAAGATCCTTCGAACTGTCCTTGTTAGTAGAAATTCATTTAATTCAAAGTTCCTCTGACTAAGTGTGCGCACTCAAACTTGATCTGGGACTACATCAGGACGTGAACCCAACGACGGCGGAGATTCAGCAGCAACAAAAGTAACTGTCTCTTTTCGTGGTGGTTTATCCATCATCAACGACGAAGATGGTGTATAAACAGCATTCTTTCCCTGCGTATTCGACCTAGGGTATCCCGTTTGAGAATCGGTCTCCGTAGGCCGGAAATTCAATCCTTTACCAAGCAAGAACCACTTCCATTGACTACGTACCTCTTGGTGCCGTAAACAGTGAAAGTAGAAAATCAAAAATCCTTGAAGTGAGTTAAATATGCAAAAAAGATAGTCAAAGATCAGCTGTGCACTTGAAACAGCCAAGGCTCCAAAGCCCCAGGTCAATCCCAATAGAAGCAAAATTGCGATGGAGGTGCGTGCTCTTCGGTACGATGAAGATTTTTTCTCCGCAGAGACCAGAGCACCAGAATGCTTAAGAGCACGAATGGCCAGAATAAAAACTACGAAGTTGATGAGGATTACGAGAAGAATAGGAGCAAACTGAGCAGCTTGGAAGGGCACACCAAAAAGTACACAACTGCGCGAAAATAAAAAGAGGAATCAGGTTAATATAATTATTTTGTTCCTTATCAGCAATGAGAGTGTTGCGCGTATTATTGGAAAAAGTTTGGGGGCGGATTCAGAAATTTTTGATAGGGAGTACAAAGTGTGATTGAGACAAGACCGGATTTTTTTTACAACAAAGCCTAAATAAGCTTAAAGATATTTCACGACGGGTGGATTTGAAATTATCATTGTTGAATGATGATAAGCGATCCTGCCACCATTGACTTTTCACTTCTGCCGCGCATGTATTACATTAAATCTTGCTCACCGCATCACCTCTTTTGAGAGACACGTGGGACGGTAATTAAACATTTAAGGATGGCGGTTTGGGAGAAACCCGAATATAGTATCGAAATTTATAATTAAAGGTTTAATGATGCTGGGTTTTGAGAAACACAATAACTAAGGGGTTGAGAAAGTAAGAAGCGCCATGACTTACACATCTTTGTTGCCATAGTAACTTGTTGCTGCGGACAATGTGACGAGCACTGTAATAGCAGGCACGCCCCAGGCCACCGCGGACGCCTTAAGCATGAATTTTGACTGATAAGTGCCCATCACTTGAACAAAGGACATGTACATGTTATATCCCTCCACACCCATCCACATCACGGTCGCCAGAGCGAAATAGTGGAGAAGAACTGCTACAATACGACAACCCAAAAGATTCTCAGTTTGCGCTGCGCCCGCGATGAACACGATCAGAAGTAGCATGAGTGACACACACAAACTCATCAGGATTGGCTGTTGGTTGGTTTTACGTAAATTCCTGCGGAGGAGTGAGGTTAAATCCAGTAAACACGTTTTAATTTCGATCGTAAAATTAAGACTTAAATTTTTTTTCCTCAGCCACGTATACGACACGAATTATACAAGCGAACAGGAGCCCGTTATCGAGGAAATCATCACTCTAACAATGAACTGAATATCATCTAGCATCTTGTTATCACGAGCTAGATACATCAAACATCACTGGCCACCACATTAATGGCGGATCAATATCAGTATCTGAGAAACTGCGCACCAACCTGGCCCGACTACAGTCACCTGAAAACAAGTTAGAGTTAACGTGGGGTTAGGGGAGAGGCAGGTGCGAAGTTTCTCAGAAACTGACATTGATCCCTATTTTCTCTAGCAAGTCCTGCTCGGTTTTCAGAGAGGGAGAGATAGATACTTGGACTGATAGGATCATTGCACAAACCTGAACATCGCGTACGTCACCAATGTGAGGGTAAGTCCGACCAATGAAATTGCACAACCTATGTAAGAGATGATTGACAAGGCCTTGGCGTGTTCCTCAGCGTGCTTCTTTGGACCACCAGCAGAGAATAGGACTGCAAAGTTAGTCATGTGATCACAGTGACACAATATCCGGCCTGCTTCGATCTTTACTTGTCTGCATCCTCGATCGGACCAGTTGCCCAGTCCCCCTGGAAAGACAAGAGCAAGGAAATAGTTGATATTTATGGAGTTTCTCACTTTCACCGACCACTATCTATACCTGTGACATACGCTTCGGAAATATGCGACCAAAGGTTCAAGGTAAAGTGTTTACAAAATAAAAGGGAACAAAGTTTCAAGTCAGGATATTTTTCTCGTTTATAATTCTTCCTCAGCTAACCGTTAACAGATAATTTCGACGGGGATCCTCTTCAAGCGTTCAGCTCGCATTTGAGGGGGGAGGGGGGGGGGGAGGAGAAGCCAGGTTACTTGCAAGTAACTGAAATATTTTCTCACTTTCTATCGAAAGAAAGGGGGGGTACAACCTTTGCCTTGCTCAAATGAAAACCAGCAATGACGTCTGTTGGAACCCTCTACTTACAGAACCTTACTAATACAATTGCTTAAATCTTTGGGCATCTTCGGTTTCCTTGAAAGAAATTAACCGTGCTGACACACATAGAGTAAGTTAAGGAAAAGAAAAGGAAATTATTAAAATATAAAATAGTTAAAAAGGAAAGCAGGTAAAGTTTCTCACCCATGGCATCAAAGTCCCAAAATACACATACAGACTCTCCGTTGGTTGTGTCTACTTCGACTGCAGGCTCAAAAACCAATTCAACTGGTTTGGTAAGGTTTTCAATGGTCATATCCTTCACGCTACTTGAAATAACTCGACTCACAATTGAAGAATTCTCCTGTCCACTTTCTTCATCAACCGGCAAAACCGGTTGGAAAAACTTGTCATTCTGGTAAATCACAAAACCGATCTTTACTGCTTTACCGGAAGGAGCCTTGTTCTCAAAAATCACTTCCGGTAACGTAATTGACGTTTGGACGTCTGCCATCGGAAGTTCATCATTAACCATGTTGTCCGAAGTCAGTTTGTTCGGGTCAGCAGTGGGTGGTTTGACAGCAAGAGACATGCCTGTAAAAGAGCCTGGGTCCACACGATTTGATTGGATAGCAACGCTTGGAGCGATAAGACGCCGAGAGTTTTTGCCCTCTGAGAGTGGAAGATTTCGGGCCACTTTATCCAACGCCCGAATAAACCTTAAATAATGAATTCATAAGAAAAAAAAGAATAGAACGTAAAACCTCAAGAAAAATAGGGAAAATAATAGGGGCGGATTTAGGAATTTTCTAGGAGGCGGGGTAGGTAATGTTTTGATTCAGAAAATATGAAATAATTATTTCGTTGATGTCGTTGAAATTTTTTTCTGAGCTGAACTAGGCAAATAGCTGAACTAGCTGAACTATGCAAATAACTATTTCAAGATAAGTTTGTTTCATCGTAAGGTTGGAATAATTTTGATTTCAGACAAGTACTTAGGAACTGGAGGTAGAAGGAACGAAAAAGTAGAAGGAGGAATCCGGACCCCCGGACCCACGGACACCCGTACCCTTCTTTTGAATCCGCCAATGAATAAGATTCCTCGGCGTAAAGTTTGAAACACACAATGATGGAACCATACTGGGATACCAACATTCGCCGACGAACCTTTTACTTACAGTTAAACAATCGAACCTCGAGTCAGATCTACAAACGTCGGTGGCATGAACTTACTTGGAAGAAGATTTACTGGTTCGTTGACTCTCTTGTAAATCTTTCTTTTTCATCTTCATCACATTGTCGATAACATCTACAACGTCTTGGGCGGTCTTAAAGGGAAAATTTTATAAACAAAATAAAACAGACGATCAGTTCCCTCTTGATAAAGTACTTTTCTCAAGATATTGATGATTGTGCTTTTGATAAACTTTGGGCAAGGAAACTGCAATAAATAAAGTGATGTTCTGAACGCTACTGTTACGTTCCACCCTTTCTTTCTCTTTCTCATTTGACTTTCAGTTCTTGCTTTTACTGAAAAAGTCAGTGTCGTTGCAAAGTCAAATGTTCCCAAAAAGTCCGGCAAAAAGGCTTGCGGTTATTCTTCCTGGTCAATGCAATAAAAAGAATTATTGTTTTTTTAGAGGGCACGGTAACGAATCTTGCAATCTGATTGGTTCTTTACCCGGTCAGTATTTTCCTATCTCTGCCCACGGGCCACGGTAACGCTTTCGTGAGTCGCCGAGTACATCCCAACTTTCGTTTTCATTTTTCATAAATATACCTCGTTTTCCGGCTGGGCAGTATTTTTAAGCAAACACGTCGGTCACTACCTCAAGCCGATAAATAACTTATGAATCCTCTCTTTTCTCTCTATCAAATCACTTTGGTTGACAGAAAAATATTGGTTTCAGAATGAATTTGTATAAACAATAGTGTCATTACGTTGGTTGACAAGCGGCCTAAAAACCTTCTGCAATTAATTTTAATCGTTCACAAAAAGTACCCAGAAAGTTGGAACGTGAGGTATTTGGTTACAGTTAAACTGAACGATGGAACTTTCATTCATTCAATATCTGAATTTTCTCGAGCAATTTGTTCATAGTGAAAGAGCGAGCGAAGTTTTAATTTAAGTTCTACAACAAATATACGCTCCTGGTGAGTCTTTCCAATTCCGTTCAATTTGGACATTTGTACCTTAAATTACACAACAGAAATTGAAGGAATTTTTTGAGAAAAGGCCGCATTACATTCCCTTGTGTCTCGTTGGAGTGTGCCGTTCGAATTTAGTTTTTGTGAAGGAAAGATCAGAGTTAAACACGCCATTACAGCAAACAAACGAGCAAACTCTCACAACTTCAAAATAAAAAGATTGAATTTACTCACAATTAATTTCCTCGCCGTTTACTTAATGAACAGAGGTAAATCTTCGTACATGAATGAATCGTCGATGAGAGTGAATAATAGTTTCCGTTAGATCATTAACTGATTTTGAAGAAAACATTGTCGTGACAGTCCTTGCCAAACTAGTTCTGTTGGTTTTCAAATGTTCCTTCGCTTTTCTTTTTCTTGCGCGCTCTCTAATTGACAGGTGTCAGATTGTGACAGATACTGGTAAAAATAATGTTTCAAAGTTTGTTTGGAAGCCTTTTAAATCACCTTTATCGTTACGGAAATTAAAATGTTTCGCTGAGGCATCTCTCTTAAATTTGCATCACCTCTATTTAACTACCATTTACCCACTCAAAAATTTTTCAGTTTATGGAAGATCTTGCCGTATTTACGGCCATAAATCATTCGGGTTCTTTCGGAAAGAATTTCGTCAAGTTTAAAAACAATAAATATGTTATTTACCGGCTAAGGGTCGGTCCGTATAGTGAAAAACTGTGACCTCGGTCTTGAAAATGCTGCCCTCGGCCTACGGCCTCGGGCAGTATTTTCAAGACCTCGGTCACAGTTTTTCACCATACGGACCTCCCAGCCGGCAAATAACATATATTTATTTTTTGGCATAAGGTATTTTTTGCAACGTCTGCATACTGCTAGTCGTGGGATTATTCCGTTCGTTTTTCGGACGGACCGACTTTATTTCAATTCTGATTTGATTTTTGCTGTTTCCAGCCGTCTTTGGACCACAGCGTCTGATTTCGGTTGGCTCCGCCCGAGTTTGGCCATTTATTTTCTGTTCGTGTTTTTACCTCATTTAACGAATCATCAAGTAACACAACACTGTCTATGACGTCAGCTATCAGCACCGCGTCAGCTTCGTTCATGTCATCTGGATCCGACGTAAGAACTTTCACTTCTTTAGTTACTTTGGCTGCGTTCTGTTTGTTCACTTTTGTCTGTGAAATTGGAAAGAAAATAGTTAATTTACGATCTTTCTTCCTCTAAAAGAATAGTGTTTAATCCGCACGTGAAATTGACTGAAAACAAAGATGTGTCCGTACGAGAAGGAAAGGTTACCAAAAAATCGAAATCTTGGTTTTTGTTTTCGAACTACAAATCGTTTAGGCTAAATTTCCGCCGCCCTCTCGAGTCCGGACTTCGCTCCTTCCCGTGGGGGGAGAAGCGCGGGCTCGTTTTTCCGAACAGCGGCCAGTAATCGAGCTTACATATCGGTAGGCGGGAAGAACATTTCTCTAGCATGGTCCCTGGAACAAAAATTTTTAAGGTTGTACCTCGATTTTATTCCATAGTTAGAGTAACAACAGATATATTGAAGTAATGACCTACCTTTGCGATATTGTTAAGTTTATTTGTTCTTTCAGATTTGAATTTGCAGAGGCTCACATCCGGGCTCTTCCACATACCACCTGTCGTAAAGTTTCCGCCACAAGGGCGCGTGGCATTGGCCGCAGGCGGACCATACGGGCAACTTACAGGGGACGAAGTTCCACCAATCACAGATAACTGCCACTCAAATATCCCCATAATAGATTTTTTGCCGGTTTCTTTCGACAGACAGTGAGCTGTGAAATAAAGGAATTCGCACTTTATAGGGATAGTATCATCGTTCTGGAGATTTTCAGTTAGTGCTGTGACCAACGAATAGTGGTTGCAACACCAAAAGAGTTTAAACACTGACAGGAGCCCATAATGAGCCCCTGACAAACATGCAATAAAAACTGAAGGAAAACGACCAAATATTATCTTGCCCTATATAAAAGCTTCCCTGAACTTGCCATCCAAGGCTATTGCAATTTCAAGTGAATGGTGGTAACACAATGATTGCCAGCTGTGTTCATCACGCAATGTTTACACTCTCTTTAGTCATGCAATAGTACTCGATTAGCACAAGAACTCTTTGTGGTCACGCAATACTTACTAGCACTCCTTATCGTCACGCTATTGCGTGAGACCTTCAATGGTTGCAGTATGTTATCCATGGTACGCTTATCAGCCAGTAACGCCTCTAGTTTGCTGTAGTAAGGAACGATATCTTCATTTGTAGCTGAGCTGTAAATCACCAAGTCGACCCCCACTTTATTAAACGAGTCCCTGTGCATTGAGAGAAAACAGCATGTCACTTTTGAAGAAGTTATGTTATTATATTGTGGGTCATTTTTCTTCCACCGAAAATATTACTTATACTGGTATAAATTTCCTGCAAGGTCAGCTGCAAGGATTTTCTGATATCTCAGCGAGTCTATTGGGAACACATATTGACGGTTCAGACGTTTTTCTTTCCTTCGTTTTGTCCTTATCATCATAGTTTGTGACAAAGAAAAAATCTAAGATCTAAGAGAAATTCGAACCATGAAAAATAAATTAGATGAAGGAAGAGCAGAAAATGACAGCACTCACCTGAATTTTACAAGTTTGACAACATAATTCCACCCAGGGTTTCCACTGTTGAGGTAGTTTAGCAGCTGGAACAGAGAAAGAACGAGCCAAAATAAATAAATAAATATGTTAGTAAATAAATAGCCTGATCAAAAGAGGAATGGAATAGGCAGGATCAGGCAAGAAAACCTTCCGTTAAGTCCTCAAGATTTAAGTCCCTGCCTGATTCCTCATTTTGCAGCTGTTGTTTGATCCCGTCACGTAACGCAATTTCTGCATTGCACGACGAAAACATACAACGGCTGCTGAGGAGACAAAATTCCTTCATCGTGAGGACTTTATTTTAACCCATCCCCGATTTAAAGTAAATGTCTCTTCGTCAGGAGTATCTTGAGACCACGAAATTACCCACACGAAGAATGGATCCCTGATTCATGCCTCTCCTTAGATTTGAATCATCTAGTGGATATTTTCCAGATCCTTTAAATCAACTTACTTTTCTTTCAATTGTAATCTGCATGACTGAATAGCTTGAGCTTCTCGGATTCAATAAATCATCCTTGAACTTTTCATTAACGATTCGAAATGATACTCTTGATGTAAAAGTATCTGGAGAAAAAAAGTATACGTAATAACTAAAATTACCATCTCCAAAGAAACTGTCAAGACATCAAAAATAGCGTCATTATACTACCACCATCGTCATCATCGAAATCAACGAACTACCAAAAAACATCGCAATTTCAATAAAATTTTTTCTAGCCACTAGCTTCAGTTCTTCTATCTGAAGCGCTTATTTTACGATGCACAAAGAAAAGAGCTCTCCAATTGATTTGTTGATGAAAAAGCGCGCCACGAGCAGTTGCATTTTTCCACCGGGCGACCTCACCCCTACAGGTCTCAAAAACGTTTGTTGTCTTTCTTCTCGTTATCGACGTTACTGTCGCAGTAATCATCGTTTATTTACGTCATCTTCGCTGCCGATGTCAGAAGTCGTTTTCTTCATCGTCATTGTTCCGTATCGTTGTAACCGTCGTGGTTATTGTTCGTTCGATGTCGTTATCATCGTCGTTCGCATTTACACCGTTAACGATGTCCTCATCCTTGGTGATCGTCAATGTTCGTTATCGTCGTTTTCATTGTTGTGACTATGGTCGTTGTCTCTTTACGTCATTACCGTCTTACATACCATCATCCCAAAAGCAAGTGCTGCTCAACTAATGTTTCAGTGACGTAAATTTGTGAGGACACTTACCCTTCATAGTGACTAAAGCTGATGCAGTGGGTCTGCTAGTCAAATACGTCGAGAAGCGGCAGTAATAGTCACCTTGATCACCATACTGAAAACTGTCAATCTTCAGTTGGCTACCCGATTGTCCAATTGGCATTCCGTTCTTAAACCACATGACCGTCAAAGGCAGTGAACTGGAAGCGTTGCATTTTAAAATGACTTTAGCGCCTCTTTTCACAGTCTGAGGGTTTGGGGCCACGGTAATAACTGGTGGACCTGTGAGCATAAAAACAAAACATCAATATGATAAGTTAACACAAATGGACGAGAGGAGGAAACAAACCCAATCATGTTAACAATCCAGCCACTTGACGAAGACACGTGGTGGTATCTTACTCATACCAAAAAAGGCTGACACATGACTTACCAATACACTTTGAGTATATCCTTGCCAAATTTGCTAGATTATGAGGATCAGAAGAACATTCCATTTGCAACATCTCACTTGAGTTGAGCCGCTTTAGCCAATCAAATAAAGGCCGTAAGCACTCTTTACTTGGGCAGGAGTCAAGTCCCTTGACGGAAGAAGCATTCTTTGGACATCCCTTGGAGGCATCTTTATAAAAAGCTCGAATTTCTTTGCAATTGTCGCGTGAAATAAACTTGATCTTGGCAGTGTTTTCAGTTTTTCCCCACTGATCGCTGTCCGTGACGCGAATTTTTACATCAAAGTCGTCACCATTTTTAAACTGAAAATCGTCCGTGACTTCAATTCCCCCGGTCAGACGGTGAACACAGAAATAACTCATTGGCTTAACAGTGCCAGCACCTTCACAAAAGTCGTCAATGTCGCGCCGTTTCCGTTTTGACTCACTGCGTGACAACTGTTGTTGCGTGACATTCTCCATGTAAAACAACAACGGTTGAACCAAAGACTCTAAGCGCCCCGTGACAGTAACATTCGTGACGAGAGTTTCAGATTTGATGTCATAAGGCAGATAAACGACCTGGTCACTGAGCTGCAATGGATTTGTGTCTGTAAAGTAGAAAATAAATCAAGAAAATATACATGAGGCTGATTTTGACAAAGTAAAAACGAAAAGAGAACTAGTAGTGAATGGATCCTTGCTCCTGTACACTCTTTGATTTACGTTATATCTATTTCACTTACACCGTTTTGTTCAATGTCATACCTGAGCAATTGGACTCGCTTGTCATTCCTGTTTTTCCAAATGTCTGTTTCTTTGCTGGACATTTTTTGCATGACCTTTGACCCTGCTTGTTCTGATAAGTGTCTGATGGACAACGGTCACATAGACTACCGGAAACGAATTTAAACCCAGGCAAGCAGCCTAAAGAAAGAAAGACAACAAAAATTTACGTCTGTCTCGGCTTAGATTTGAAATAAGCTTAATTAATCACCAATTGATGCCACTTTTGCGCGTGGAGTGCCACCAAGCGCAGACAATTCACCTCTGTATTGTCAGGAGCCGCTAGCTTGTAGAAATCTGATGAAATTAGAAGATCCTCGCAGCTAAGAACACTACTGAAACTAGTAGTTGTAAGTAGGACCTGAAAAAAATTTCAGGCCCGTACGGGATTTGAACCCATGACCTCTGCGATACCGGTGCAGCGCTCTACCAATTGAGCTAACAAGCTCAATATATCTCATATATCTAATTCTTCATTCACTCGGATGTTTATTTGTACCCAATTCATTGACCAGCTCCCAGTTGGCTTGTTAGCTCAATTGGTAGAGCGCTGCACCGGTATCGCAGAGGTCATGGGTTCAAATCCCGTACGGGCCTGAAATTTTTTTCAGGTCCTACTTACAACTACTAGTTTCAGTAGTGTTCTTAGCTGCGAGGATCTTCTAATTTCATCTTTCCACCGCAGTGCAAATATGTGAATTTTCATATATCTAATTCTTCATTCACTCGGATGTTTATTTGTACCCAATTCATTGACCAGCTCCCAGTTGGCTTGTTAGCTCAATTGGTAGAGCGCTGCACCGGTATCGCAGAGGTCATGGGTTCAAATCCCGTACGGGCCTGAAATTTTTTTCAGGTCCTACTTACAACTACTAGTTTCAGTAGTGTTCTTAGCTGCGAGGATCTTCTAATTTCATCTTTCCACCGCAGTGCAAATATGTGAATTTTCATATATCTAATTCTTCATTCACTCGGATGTTTATTTGTACCCAATTCATTGACCAGCTCCCAGTTGGCTTGTTAGCTCAATTGGTAGAGCGCTGCACCGGTATCGCAGAGGTCATGGGTTCAAATCCCGTACGGGCCTGAAATTTTTTTCAGGTCCTACTTACAACTACTAGTTTCAGTAGTGTTCTTAGCTGCGAGGATCTTCTAATTTCATCTTTCCACCGCAGTGCAAATATGTGAATTTTCATATATCTAATTCTTCATTCACTCGGATGTTTATTTGTACCCAATTCATTGACCAGCTCCCAGTTGGCTTGTTAGCTCAATTGGTAGAGCGCTGCACCGGTATCGCAGAGGTCATGGGTTCAAATCCCGTACGGGCCTGAAATTTTTTTCAGGTCCTACTTACAACTACTAGTTTCAGTAGTGTTCTTAGCTGCGAGGATCTTCTAATTTCATCTTTCCACCGCAGTGCAAATATGTGAATTTTCATATATCTAATTCTTCATTGTAGAAATCTGTTAGATTTCTTTGGCTCAAAAACATTGTATAGATGAAACACCACAATTAAGCGCGTTTAAGTTTGTTTGAATTTTTTAAAGCTTTTTATTGGAGGTTAAGGTGGGCTCGACTTCCATCATTCTCTCGATTCTCGTCTTCGATCTTCCCGAGAAGGTCTCTTGTGGGGAGGAGCGTCGGCTCATCCCTAACCAGCGGATGATAATCGAGCCTGGCTTAGAGGTTCGGTTAGAAGAATACAGTGGTCAAACGTCTGCGCATGTTCTATAAGAGGAGTAATCTCTTGGGTACAAACATTGAAACGATTGGTGTCACACAAGGCGGCCCTTCCTAGTGCCTTCAGGCTTTTCAAACTCACAAAACTATAAATCAAGACATTTCAAAAGCGAATAAAGTTTTCTGTAGAGCCCGAAACTGATTGTAAATCAACAGAACATCCTAATGAAATAATATTTATGTCAGAGTAGTTTAAAGTTCTCCACTTCCCTACTTCTAGTTCTCTTTGCAGCTTTCTGTGAACATTTCAGCTCATTTTCGTGAATTTTGCGTAGAAGCGATATCTTTACATTTTTCTTTAAATTTTTCCCAGGAACTTGGCGGACGACCAGCCGAAACTATTTCATTTGTGCATGCCTCATGTTTGACCGCTGTATTATTTACTGGTTGTTGGTAACTTACCACACTTGGCGCTGTTAATCCGTATTGAGCCCGCAGCACAGCAAGGCGGCGGTATATCTCCACCACAGCATGATGTCGTATTTGATATTGAGGATAAATTGTAGGTGGAGTAAGTCGTATCTCCTTGCTTTATTTTTGGAGTATTTGAGTCTAAAAATTGCTTGTAGTTAGATAGAGTACTGATACAGTCAAACAGCTTCTTGGAAACTTCATAATCTGGCACACTTGTAGATGCTGTAAATATCAGTGGTATTCGAAAAAAAACATTTCTCACTCCTGGGGGAGAGTTGTCTATATCTTTCCTGGAAACTGTAACTTCTTTGCACTCGGGGATAGTTGAGAGAATGCTGGAAATTGCGTTAAAAAGACCGTTAAACGTTCTTTTGGTGTTACTTATGGTGCTACTTGTGAGACCTCCCTGGATTTGATAGTGAAATGTGATGTCGACCTCGTAACATCTTTTCACATCGTAGTTAGCAATCAGTGAAGCATCTGAAATCACAGGAAAAAACGTAGAATTTGTTTAAAATGACCAATTACAACAAACAATAGACTCTTGTTTACATACATTTTTTTCTTGTCTTTATCTTAGTTCTTAAAACAAGAAATTATTCATCGCCGGTGGGGATGTATTTTTGGGGTCACATGGTTTTCAGGGGGAACGGGAGGGGATCAGTTGTCGCCAGGTGAGTGTAATCACATTATCACATAATTTGCGATTACAGTTATCTATCTGCGCGCAAGAACACAGAACAGAACCGAGTGAAATATGCATCTGTAGTATGTTGTGAGCCTTTGAGGAGAACATTGATGGTTGTACTCTGATGATTCGTAATTCACCTTGCTATGGAAAATCTACAACACACCATTCTTGTATCTCACACGAAATATTGAGAGCGTTAGGTAAGAAAAGAACCTTAGCGTAAAAGAAAAAAAAGTTTTTCAGAGATGTCGAGCAAATGGAAGGACCTGCGGGACGACACTTGTGATGTCACAAGTCTACCACTTACTAACAATCCTGTACACGTCTTGTGCCCAGCCCCCACCAGTTCCTCTTACACATTTGGTCGAAGTTCCGTACTTTTTGTACGTCACACGAGCCAGCGGTCCTGACCAGCATTCCCCTCCATACTGCACTCCAAACACTAAGTACCCAGCACTCTTTGCGGCCTGCGCACATCTCTGAGTAGCATTGCTATCAAACCTCCAGTTGCCAAGCATTTCTGGCATGGCTCGTGTACGATTGTCTTGAAAACATCCAAGGTGGAAAAAGTTGACTGCCGGAAATAAAGGTACAGCAGTTTTCTAAGCATTCGCTCTTAAACTGGCGATTTATAGGACTGCAATGCGTAAAGTAATCGTTTTCCCTAGAAGACAGACTGTTTTTTTAAAATTTTTTTTTTTAAATCTAGGTGGGTCAATCTTGTATCAACCGTTTTTTCCTGTTTTGAAAGCGCTGCGGAGTTGGTTTTCTTTAACATTTCGGCGCAAAAAAAACTTGTTGAGGCAAAACTTAAATGAAGGAATACTCTGAAAGCAAGGTAACAGGCAGTTCCTATTCTATGCTGCCATTAGTCACTCAAAGAAATTTCCTTTGTAGGTATCATTTTAGTACAGATGTCCTTTCTTTCAGGCAAGCGGAAGACACCTAGTTGAAACACAAGGGCTGCTATGAAATCATGCAATACAGCCATTTTCAGTATTGTTTTCTTTCAAAACAGCCAATGGATTATGCGTATCAATCTTAGTTGGCACTAAACGTTTTAATCTCGGAGAATAACAACAATAACTAGGCGAGAATGGAAGATTACCCAACACAGACATTTAAGACAACTTAGAGCAGAGATGCTAAGACCTTTCAGATGCTTCAAAAAAGTGTCAAAGACTGTTATTCAGGAGGACTGAAATACTGTTTTCAAGTCATTAGTTTCCATTATGGCTTCCATAGTTACTAAAAACACATCAAAAACTAAAACCTTAGATAAGCAAAAATTTGAGCCTAGAATTTCATTTTAAGGGGAGTGGGGTGGGTCAGGCAATAGAAAAATTACCATAATAGCAGATGTACACATTGTTTCATTCTTAAAATTTAAAAAGTCCTTGTGGTATGGTAGCGGTAGTAGCAAAAACAGCACAGGAGTATGTTTTCAATTTTGCTTCGGATTTTTCTGCCTAATATGTATGTTTACTTTCTGTCAGTCGTGAGAAAAGTCTGGGTACTAATGACCTCATCGTTCATGGCGCGACGTCTCACAAACATGAAAGCACGGCTCAGGAAGTAAAATTTATTTGATCAGTTAATGTACATTGTTGTTATTCCTTTTATCAAAGTAAGAATTAAAATATTTTTCAGCTACACTGTACAGTTCTCGTGATCAAACATTTTGACATACAAAAATTTTAAAAATGCTTACAATGAACCAAATAATGACATTGCCAAATGCTAATGGTCGGTACAATCTGTAAGGAGAGACGTTAATTTATATGCGTTTTCGATATGCTCCATCGACGCGGCTTTTAAAATTTTTACATTCAATGAATGTCACTTCTAGAATATTCATTGCTTTGTTTTTAGTCTCTAAAATTAACGCTTACCCAACCCGTTAATTCAGACAAGCGGCTCTAATGAATTCTAACATGTTATGTAAGATTTACCGAATTTGCGAAAATCGCATCGTCACGAAGGACCAAAATGATAAAATCGCTATTCTCACTGACAAATTTTGAGGAGTAATAATCAATAGATCGAGCAAAATATTGTATGGTGTCACGTACGATGAATGAAGTTTACATAATCACAGGCATGAGAGACTGAAATTTCACAATATACTAACGCTACAGATGATTCGTCGATAATAGTATTAATTGCGATTATCTTTTAGCAGTGAGCTATAATAACTAACTAACCCATCAGAAAATTAGGACTGAAACCTCTAGCATAACTTTTTAGTCAAACATTTCACGATATTTGCATGAACTCAGTTCTTTGTTTACATCACGCATGGAATCACTCCTAAATTAAATAAGCCGCAGAGTTATGAATCAGAGCGGTTTCTGAACGCAAAACATGTAAATAAAATAATTTGTTCCTCGTATCATTTATTACCAATCTTACACAAGCCTTTTCATATCAAGAACCAATACCGAGTATTGCAAAACTACAGATGTAAAAGCAAACAGCGATAACGCTCACGAATGCTAACGCAGCAATACGTATTCACGCCAGCGAAGTAGTTCGTTTGCTGATGTATGGCTATTGGAAACAACTACTAGAGAAATCTTATATAACAATGTAGTTATTTCTTCCATGGTAAGACAATCTCCCATAGTGGGGGGGATTCATTGGTCGAACATTATCAAATACTTATGTTCGTACAAGTACATCAATAAATTCTTACTAACCTGAGGTCGATCGTGTTTGAATGAAGAAGAACGTTAACAAAGTTGAAGACAACACAAATGTTCTTTTATCGTACATCCTCTGTATCCTGATGATCCTGATCAAGTGAACGATGAGAATCCAAGTTTCAGTCCTCGCTTTGAAGCGTTCTTTATTCTATAGGGTTATTCCAGACCAGTTTTGTCGAAAAGTTTGACTGAACACGCTTCATACACTCTCCGTCACGACTAAGATGTCTCCTTCTCTCTGTGCAGATGATCTGTACAAAATTTCAGATCAAACAGACGATATTAGTATTTGCAGGCGAATTGGAGACAAATGAACGCCTCTTGACCCGCCGGAACATGACCAACTCGGAGCGAGTCCATAGGGTATTTTTGTTTTTATAACGCAAGGGATCTGGACACTACGAATTGCGTGACTAAGTTCGTTTGCGTGCAAAAGAAGTTCAAAATCTTAAAAGATTTTAAGGGTAAAGCTATCTCCTCTCACCTTATAGTCAAAGTTGATCGTTTTGATATTTTATAGTTATCAATAATATCTTTAGAAAAACAGCGTCATTGGAAAGGAAACTTCTAGACCATTTTCAGCACTTAATCGCATCTTAAAAATTAACATTTGGTTTCGCATCGGAGATTTTACGTCACTGTAAAAAACGTGGGAATGTTTACAAAGGTTTCGATGCACGTTTTCTTTATTCAACAAGTAAACATTTAAAAAATAAATCTATCAAGAACCTTCTGACCAAGACGGCTTTCAAAGTCCGGAAATTCTTGCTTGAACTCGAAATAGAAATTTTTTAAGTTGAGCGATGTTTCTAAGTTTCCGGCTTCGTAGCCAAAGATTTCACTGGCTCTCGAAAAATTACGGCAAAAATTAGAATTTTCATCGACGGAAATATTGATTATAAAACATCTATTTGGTATGTTTGACTTATCACTTAAAGATATTGCAAAAGATTTGGCGACACATAAGCTCCAAGACGCGAATGAAAATATCCTTTTTCAGAAACTTGGAACCGGACCGGAAATTTAAAACTATATTTGGTATCAACCAACAGTTTGTCGAGTCATTTCAAGGGCCTCTGTTATTGAAAAAATGAATGAAAATTATATCAGATATATTTTTTCTAGTGTTTCACGTGTAAAACTCTGTGGATTAAAATTAAAATATAAATTTCGGAGAGAAAACTTTCAAAAGTTAACAGTTTTGTATCAAGCGAAACTACTTGTGACGTCATGCGTGACATCTTGTCGAAATTTTGTTTTGAACCGTAGGGCGGAAACAAATTACGTGGCCTTGAAATTTCGCTGTCGATGATAACATGCAGTTTTATTATTTTGATAGTTGATTATCTTTTGCATGCCAAATCTTTATTCTATCAGAAAAGAAAACGATAAGAATGAACTGAGACGGAAAAAATTATTACAGGAAGTCGATGAACAAGAAAGTTGCCTTGCTTTCCACGACTAAAAACGACCAAGCAGTTGTGTGAAACTAGGAGTTTTTAAGTTTGATACCCAAAATTTCATTAATTGTGGCTTAAAACAGCATAATTCGACAATGAAAACTTAAAAAATATATACTTTTGAGGCGATTAATTTGCGAAAAATCAATAATGCTTTGAGCATCCATTTGTCAAACAAAAAAGATCTTAATTTGAACTTGGTGTGAAAGGAACAAGGAAACTGAAAGAACGAGCAGAACTTTTCAAAATTCCTATAAAGCAGTATCTTTTTCATCGTCTTACGAATCGAGAACTCCGCTTTGAAGAAATCAGAGAACGCAAGGAAGTTACTGCAAAGAGAATGAGAGGCAATTTATTTTAAGTTTAAACATCTAGATGCCGAAGCTTACCAGCGCTTGAGAAAACGTATTAACAGTTGAAACTCATTATGAAAATAGTAAGCCATCATAATTTAAATTTACATCTCTATTCTTGGACGACATACCTTATACTATCCAGCGACGTTAACTTCCTTTGGTTGCTATGCTATCTGAAACCTCTGGGAAACCTTGACTCTTCGACTGTCTTTACTGAAAAATGAAACCATATAGATTTATGTAGATATCCGTAAACCTTGCCGCTGCTTCGAACGACGTACTTGAAACGCACTTGTGAACTGTCACACAGTTTAAGGAGTGGCCGACAAACGTCATAGTCTATATTTGGGAGCTAGTGTCAAAAAGATTTGCCTAGAAAATTTATTGCTATTGAAAACTGTCAGGCATGAAAATAAGGCCACGAATCCTGAGAAAACAGAATAATAATTTGCTTTAATTGCAACACACGAGGAAAAGTAATAAAAATCGTTCAGTTTTCCGATGGCAGGTTTTCAGCAACTAAAATACCATTTCTTTCTCACCAGCAATTGACATATTTTCGCGTCAAATTTGTCAGGGTGAAAACGGAAAATCACTCAGACAGATTTTCCTTCTTAGACAACAGTTTATACACATGAAGGTCTATTTTGGTTCTCAAAATCTTCGGTTTGTAACAATTCTTTATATTTTTTTTAATCCTAAAACTTCTTTAACAATTGGTTTTTGGTATTTATAATGAAAAAGGGGGATTTCGGTTGCTATATATGTTTACTTTTAAAGGAAATTTGGTCGATTTTCCGGCTTTCTCTTTCTTTAAATAAATAATTTGGTTTTCGGTTACTGTGTCATTAGATCATAGGCTCTATGGTTACTGGCATGATTTATTTGCGAAAATTTTTCAGTTTCGATGTAAATTTTAATCAGATTCCCTGTTTCTAATGGACTCACAAACCCCATTTAACGAGGACGAAAGGTAATTGAGTCGGATGATTAAATTTTCATCGCCCCTTCAAGTGACCCTAGTTGAAACTTCCTACTTGCAATGATCTTATTACGAGACAGGGTAATAACTTCTGCAACGCTGGGAAATAGAAAAATATGTATCTTTTATCGTTATTAGTAAAAAATATAGATGTTCAGCCTTGAAGCTGGTTTTGGCAGTATCTCGAACTTCCAGGATGTCCTCAACGCTTTAACGCCATCAGTCAGGTTGGCGTAAAACACAAGAAGCTAATATAATAATGTGGTGTTGTGCTCGTTAAGTCCTCCCTTAATGGAACCTGGAATATGTCAATCATTAAAAGCACTTTATCCATCTCTGGGTCCTATAAAATATCAGGAGTGCAAAAACTTGCTCTGGTCACTAGAAGGTTTTTTCCCATCGGAATTATACGAGTCCTCAATGCCTTTAGCATATCAAGGAAACCGACCGTATCAGTTGGAAAAATCAACCTGCTGTTTGCTAATATCCGCTCAAAATTAATTTGTGTCACGATTTTCGTTGTCCTCTCTAACCTCCAGAAACTATATTTTAGCGGAGCTCAATCACAATTACCTTAGCAATACCCATTTCGCGGGAATAAATTTTCGCGATTGTCAAAAAATCGCGAAATGAAAGACTTGCTCGTAAAAAATTTTCGCGAAGATTAACCACGCTTAGTTAATGCAATACCCCGCTCTATAATTTTTTAATGTTAACGACATAACAGTCTTGTGTACGTTCCCTCCTCAAGTTTCGTCACGAGAGTTCTTGCTACAGTTCCTGCAAGATATTCCTGTATTTTTCAGCAGTCGTCAAACAATCCATGCCTATCTAGCTCCTTGTAATGGAACATGTCAAACTGTTTTCAGTTTCGTCATGTTATGAAATGGTTTTGTTTAGTGTCATTGGAAACTATTGTTATGGAAAATTAAAATGCGTGGAACCAAATCTGAAAATAACTGTTTGTTATCGCAGATCACTATTCTGACAATTTTCGCGAAACTTAATTCGTTCTAACATACATTTTTGGCAGAATCGCTAAATTAAACGCGGTCCCGCGAGATGTGCAGTTTTTGCACAAAAGGGTATCACGTATACATGCGTAGGCAGTAGACAGGAATTAAAACTTACTCTTAGCCCTGACGACCATTTAGGGGCATTCGTTTTTTATCTGATTATCCAAAATTACGGCAATTTCCCGTTTCAACGAGATTTGAAAAATTTAAAACAAAACAAAAATAAAATCCATGATAATTGTTATCTGGGGATTTTTGCAAGATTTCGGACGGTATAGGTTAAGCTCTCTGACGTATATTTAAGGAAGACTACGGAACCTTCAATGGAAGAAGAGTGGGGAAAAATAGTTGACTGATGTAAAACGGAGACCTTCGATAGCTTTTGCGGCATATCCGGCAAAGGGATGGGTTAAACTGCTTAAGCTGATGTATTCTCCCTGTCTAGTCTGAAGCTGTCGCACATAAACTGCAAAGTCATCCAGATAGAGGATATCGAGCGGGAAGGGAAACTTGTTGTTGCCAAATTCACCTTTTGAGCTGAAAAAATGAATCGTCAACTTTATTTTTAGTAAATGAGAAGTGACGGCAGATAGAACAGAGTTGTACAAACTGTAGGATAACTGGATTGTGTTGCTTTATGCCTTACACCAGAACTGACTGATTCTTAGCACGTTGTTTTGTCCGATTTACAGTGAAAATTCAAATCGCGTTCCCAGCATCCTCTCATTAGGAAGCGAAACTCCCTCTTTGTTGAGAGCAATGTTACACTTTTATCTGCATGGAAAATTTTTGTTTGAGTTTATCAAGGTCTTCATTTACGAGTACCGAAAAGACAAAACCTAAAGTAATCATGACGGCCAATCAGAAGAAGGGAGTATACCACATAGAGCCAATGAAAACGCAGTGAAAAGGCGAGCAAAGCGTTAGTTTTGCATTTGATTGAGAGTATATATGGTGCGAGTTTTCTTAACCAATCACAGGGCAAAGAAAAGCATAACCAATGCAATCCGGATTATTATCGACTCTAAATTGAGAATTTCTCTTATCTTTGTTTCTTCTCGTCTCTTTTTGCTTGTTTTGAGTTTTATTACTCGCCAATAAATTGAAAGTAATTTGAACTGGGCAAAAATGACTTGAAATGCGGGGACTAAAAGGAATTGTTTAGTTGATACTCTCATACATATTGAGATAAATTTGACTGGAAATACTCGAACAGAGAGTTTCTCACTTAATCAAACTGGTCTGATGAGTTAAGACTTCAATTCCAGTGAGTTCCTGTGAGTATTATCCTAAAATAAATAGTAATCTGTCTTGCTTGTCGCTTGCGCTTAATAACAAAGCTTGTTAAATCAGAATCCCACTGTTTCTGTATATTTCTAAGGGGAAACGTGGACGACGGGCTACATTTTCTGGCTCTCTGTTCCTAAAGGAAATATTGTTGATTTTATGTTAATCTGTGCCTGTTGAAGACGCTTCATTTTTGTTTTATTGGATCACACGCGGGTAGCGCGTCTAAATACAACCGGCGTAACCAAAGGGAAATGAAAACGTAAGACCGCTAACTCACCGAAAGAAGCCCAAACCAACTTTGTTCCGAATTTGAGAAAAAGGGCTGAATTTTTCCTAGTTACCGACATGCAAATTGAATGAAAGCCCAACAAATAGCGGTTTTGGATGTGGTAAACAAAAGGATAGCTAGATCAATATCGTGTGTTTTTTATCATTATTTATTTTTCATCACAAACTAAAATACCAGGTACCTCTGTCAAAAGCGAAAATCAACAAGGAATGAAAACAAATTAACGTTTTCAGTTTCAATCTCGCAGGCAGAAATATTTCACAAATTGTGTTTTTGGTCTCTGAGAGTCACTCTACACTTTGTTTACCTGTAATCGATTTTATAAAGCGCATTTGCATTATTTCCGAAGGGCGAGAGTCTCCTCTTTGGAGATCGGAGCATATGGAGCGTCCAGTCTCAATCCTATTAATTAACAGACCTCAAATTTAAGTTACAGGTCCACAGTGACAGGAACAAAAGCCAGTTTTATTCGTTTCTCATTGTTAACGCTGTGTTGAACGCTTTCTTTTCTTTCACAGCCGTAACGTTGAACATTTCTACGTAATAAGGAAAGCTTCATCCTTTTCAAAGACATAAAAAACGTTGCTGCTGAGTCTTGCTGTTTCTGACCTTGGTGTTGGGTTATTGTTTCAACCCAGTTTAACGTCGCTGAGCTAGCCAAGGCTCTACAATGAGCAAAAACACGTCAGGCGATTCTGCGTCCATTGGGCGCCATATTATTAATTTTACAGGTAAAGTAAAGTTTATCTTGTATGCTTCGTCTATCAGTATTACTGCTCTCGGTGTAGACAAACAGATTCTCAGCCATTCGTCTTCATCTCAGATATCAGGAACTCGTAACTCACAAGCGCATTATTGTTGGTGTCTTGTTGGATATGGGGGTGTAGTGCTTTGTTTTCAGTGATAAGGATCTTTTGGGTCGACATGTGTCTCGTCTCTGACTGCTGTTTACTGTAGAATTTATTTCGTAGCGCTGCGCCACAGACCAAATTCAAGCTTTACAAGTAGCACAAATTTCACAAGATGGTGAAATGGTAGTGAACGATGTAAAGCAGAGGAAAACCGCTACTAGCACGTTCTATGTTTTCATATTATTTTTTATTCGCTACCTGCCCAACTATTGCAATTTTGTAGCGTATGTATCCCTCTGTCGACCAAATGCCACTTTAAAGCTATTTTATTTGTACAGTTGTTCACTGTTGTGCCTTACTTCATCTCTAAATCCTGTCATTTACTGCTGGAAGATGATACAAGTGCACCGTGGCACCGTAAGGACTCTGCAAAATATTTTTCTCCGTCGGAGCTGGACGGAAGGTTCATATGGAACTTCGAAGCTGCCTTGTCTGAATCCATCTCAGTTGTCTTGGAATAATCGTTATGATAAAGAACAAAAATAAGTTTAACATTCCAATGAAAAGAAACGTGCAAAAGAAATTCAATGTTTAAATACGATATTGTCAGTAAATGACCATGAATTTGACTATTTTGTTCAGTGTGATGATTCGTTTTGAGTTTGCTTTTTTAGGCACTTGTTTCTTTTTGAATTTAAAGTGTAACTAAACCGTTTCAATTGAGAACAAGTGTCTTATCCGAATAGACCTTGCTTGCCGTTAATTCGTTAGGATAGCAACTCAGAGTTGGACACCCTTCCTCTCTCGCTACTGGTATGGAAATTAATTATGTGAAAATTCAACATAATTTTTTTGGGGGGGGACAGCTGATATGTATTCAATATGAGGAATTTCCTTTTTTTCGTCTTACTTTTTTCTCCCATAACAAAAAAGAAGAAAAAAACCGCAAATATCTGCAGTTCTTTTGTTTTGACAAATCTACAATGATAGTGAGACATGTTGATGGTGTCCTGTCTCGTAAAGGATCTTACTAACTGTCAGGGCAACCCACAATTTATATCGAACTGATATCCGAATATACCGAAGGAAATGAACTATAAAATTAGTTACGATTATTACTATTACTCCTTAAATTATGAATCATTTCTTTTCGCTTCGACGAACTGTTAGTCGAAAGACTTGTTACCAGAACAGTATCATGAATGTCTTCAGCGTCGAATAAAAATGCATGTGAAAAAACAGTTTGAAATTCTTGTCTCTTTAACCCTTTAACTCCCAAGGATCTGATTGTAAATTCTCCCCTCTAGCTGCTACATATTTCCTTGTAAAATAGCTGCATGCAAGAATTTGGTGTTAGATCAAGATAACAACTTTAACCTGATAAGTTTGAATATTCTCATTACCTGTTTGCAGGTTAATGTATGGATATTATAGGGAGAAATCACATGTTAATCACTTCTAGGAGTTGAAGGGTTAATCAAGTCTGTACTCATTTCATAGGATCTTCCACAGAACGCCTTTAACACGACACAAGAACATCGCAGAGATTATTTAACATTTTTAACCTTTCCGTCAAAGGAAACTAACCTAAAAATACCATCGCAATATGGCAAAGAAGTAAAACGTTTCTTTAAATTTTTTTTGCAAAATATTAGTTTAAGTGCAAAAACCCAGATATAGACAGAGAATTAAAACGAGCTTGCTTGCTTTGTCAATTTGATTACACGCATTATGCAAAAATATTCAGTTGGAGCCGGTATGACTCTTCACAATCACACACTGAGATGAAAAGACAACGATGAATATGATAAAAGAGAAAAAGAAGAAAACACATGGGCATGTCTATGACTGTACTGTGCAGTCTGTTTTAAAATTTATTAACGACTCGAACTGCACAGACGAAGATCCCATTTAGAAATTGAGAAGCCAAGTCATGGTTGGTGCATCTTGAAAAATTTGGCGAAGAATTTTCAACCGACTTCGAAATTTTATAACCGCTTCATTATTTTCCATCCTTGCCCCACCACAGTTTAAGAAATGCTTCTCGTGTGTTTTTCTTTACCGTTTATCTAATAGTTTTTAGCATTCTCTAAGTTTAAGATTTCTCTGCCTAATGTGAAACATTACTTCTAATAGAGTCTCAATGGAATGAAGGCTTACGGTTAAACTTCAGGCCATTTTACGGCTAAAACTAAACTTCCTTCCTTTGTTATTAAAAGAAAATATTTTACGGTTAACATTTGACGGCTAGCCGTTTTACTGCTACCGGTTAACCTCATTGAGACCGTCCTAAGATAGTTACAAGGGACCTTAAGCAACCCAGGACGGCGACACCAACGAGAACGTAGCAAAAAAAAAAAATATCTAAGGAGCAGAACAATAGCTCAGCACGTGCGTTTTAAAACTATGTACATTTCTAAGCCGTCCTCAGAAAAATAACGTGAAATCATCAAAATTTGTGTGGTCTGAGAAAGGAAACCCCGACGACAAATTATTTAAGTTTCCATTTGGAATTCAACGTCGCCCTCGTTCGTTGTGCTGAGGTTAACTTGTGGCGCCGTAAGAGATGGTAAGCACATCCAGTCATTCGCGAAATTCCAACTAAAAATACATATTCATTTTTAAATAGACATCTTCCTTAGCGTTGCCGTCCTAACTTCTAAAGATCCCTATTGTCGTTTGAAACTGAATTTCGATCCATTTACGACTTTCTCCCTGCTATTCCTTTTGCTTTTCGGGTCCAATCTCTGTAGTTTTCCTTTTTTTATTGTTGTGCCATCCGCTCCGATACTTTTCTTCCATCTGATTGGCTGGTGAAAGAAACAAGTCACCAAAGAAGACAGAGGGGGAGGAGTTTCTGCGCAAACTCAGATGAACGGAGCCTGTTAATCTTCAGTACCGTCGACAAAAGGGTCAGCGGTTGGGGATCCTAGTTGGTAGAGGACCGCAAACAACGTCTACGCATGTGCAAACGTTGTAATGACCAGGTTAAGTGCTTTCAAGCAGTCAGAACTGTGTTTCCTCACACGTGTTACCAACAACCACAAAAGCCAGGAAGTCACGGCATTTAAGAGGCGTCTAACCTCTTCGTCAAAGCTCAAAATAGACAGGATACCCGCCCTGAAATATGCTTTGAATCTGAAAGTCTCAAGTTTTCCTTCCCCCTACTTTTTTTCTTTCACAGATTTCTATGAAAGTTTCAATTCTGTTTCGTTTATTTTGTGAGGCAGCGGTTGCTTCTTGTGTATCCCTTTAAAATATCGCGCGGGAAATTGGCGCGCGGCCGGCCAGAAATGATCTCCTCGCGCATGCCCGACGTTTGACCGCTGTGTTTGCTGGGAGTTAACGCGCTTTCTGCAACTTAATCATAGTCACTGACTACGATAAAACAATCTCATTAAAAAAATGTTTATTGAACACACACAGTCAAGCAAGACTGCGAACAGGTCTATAAATATGCCATAAATACAATTTAAATACACATCTTTCTTAAAATTTCTTATTTTGTTTGTAAATTGTTAAAGGCTGGAAACCACTACAGAAATTCAAAACGTGAAATCAAGTTTTCAAAGGCGTAGTACAAAATAATTGGCGGGAAAATTTCAAATCTATCTTGTAAGCATTAATTAAACAGTTTTAGACACCATGCGCAGAATTGCTACACTAAGCCATTAGTCAAGGTCTCGTTCAGTGCGATGTAAGTACAAGGTACACTTTGAAAAGCGCTTAGCCAATGACTTTAATCGAGGTTATTCTGTTGAGAAAAATTAGAACCTTATCAATCCTAGGAGTTGGAGGGTTAAACTTTAAAACCCTGTCACTCCCAAGATCTAAATAACCATGGTTTCAGCTCTGAAAATTTGTTATCAAATCAAGAGATATACACTGGTTGGTATTTTCTTTTTCTTCTTATCACCTTACTGCTTGTAAATGTTTCAATCCTTCGAAGGAAAATTCCGTTTTGGTCACTCTTCAGAGTGAAAGAGTTAATGGAATAAGGGAATTGGGGTTACTGTAGCAACCGCTCTCTTGGATGTCACGCAACACTCGCCCTAAAGTCGCTCTGCATGACATTTCCAAAAAGAAAGCTGGAACGGAGACCACTAAAAATATGTTGAGTTATTTTTTCCGAAACAAAAATAAACTAATTCAAGAAAGTTTGCAATTTCTCTATCATTAGTGTACGTTACTGCTAATTTCAAATTTAAGAAATTTGACAATGCAATGTTACAAATCTCAAAAATACGCAAATCTTGCCTGCGATACAGCCCAAACTCTATTTACAAAGCTTTTCCCAATTTTTTTTTCTGTAATTGATAATTTAACTAATTCGTTTTGTTGAAGTACTTGCCGTGAGAGAAATTAGACAACTTGTACGTTAAACAACTACACCAAAAACCAGAATTACCCGATTTTCTGACCGCCTCTTTTTAGTTTTGAAAAGAGGAAAGTAATCCCCTTAAAGTACTAAAGAACGAAGTACTCAGTAGAATTATAAAGTAATTTAGGGAATCTTTTTTGTCATTGCTTTTCAAATTACACTTCAACAACATTTCAACAATACTTTGAATATGTAAAAACTAAAGTTTCTCAGGAAAAAAAAAACCGAAAAAATTTCTCTTAATGCCGTGCAATATTGTTACTGATGAAAGCGATACAATGTAAACTTAAATATCAAAGCTTCTGGCCATTTATTTTTCCCCCGAAAGAAACGTTAGTTGTTTTTTTCCATGCCCTGCACTCGCCTTTATCTCATATATCTTCCACTCTTGTCAAGCTTAAGAATTTTCGCAAGACGTTGTTTTGTCGTGGTTACAGCCTTTTGACGTCCTCTTTTACCCGGGACTGCACAGGAAGTAAAAGTGAATGACAGTCAAAACAGTGGTGGGGGGGGGTGGGGTGGGTGGGAACGGCTCAGATCCCCATCCCCCGAATAAATCTATCTAATCCACCTTGAGACTCTGTAATATTTTCTTAGGACCCCCGGCCCCCACAATGTCAGTCAGTTTTCTGCCCCCCCCCCCATACTCTTTTGGCGTCGACTGATCCTCCCCCCTTCCCCTAAAAACCATGTGATCCTTGCAAAATCGTCCACCCACCCGCATAATGACTGACCCCTTATCCCTTAGTGTGTGATTCGGAGGTAATATTGTAGGGAGAAATTACATGCTAGTCCCCCCTAAAGGTTTAAAGGGTTACAGGAGCGCAGTGGTGGATCCAGGGGGAGGATCAGGGTAGGGGGGGGGGGGGCGGATGAGACCCCCGAGCACAGAGTCCTTTTGGGTTTTTACGACTTGTCTGACAAAAGAGTTACTACAACGATGTGATGGCAAATTACTACTAAAAATTAAGTGTTCAAAATTTACCTGTTTTAAAAGATTTCTTTGCTTACAAAGGCAGCAAACGTAAAAAGATTGTTTTTTTTTTCAAATAAAACTTTGGATGCCCTCCACCCCTTCACTACAGGTCTGATGACGCAACAAAGAGGAGGACATGACCGTAGATATTAACCAGCCTCACCTTTTGCGTTGCTATCAGGTTTTGAATTACTCGGTGTTGGATCTGGTACTGAGCCTTTTTCACTTCCGTTGAGCGCTCCTGAATTATTTCCGCTTGAGCTTGCTCGGTCACTTCCCTTGGCACTTCCAACGGAAGGAGAAGGTCCCTGTAAACGAAAGATCGAGAGAATGAGACTTACAAAGTGTGACTACCATAGCCTCACCGCAATCCCAAACTAAACCCTCTTTTCAATAAATTTGCTTTTGCCAGGCAGAAGGTTTGGCTCAAAGCTTGAGCCTACATCAATAATCCAAAAGTTAAGGAAAAAGTAAGAACTGAAACTGTTTAACCCTATTACACCATCACATCAGCATGCATATTATCCGTACCGTTCTCTCTACATTTCCTTAGGTTCTGAAAAGGAAAATTTGTTGAACAATCGATAGCTTTCTTAGTTTGTGGTCATTTCCCTTATTCTCGTGACATCAATGTGTGATTCAGGGGTGATATTGTAAGAAGAAATTAGACGCTGGTCACCATTTGGGGTCAAAGGGTTAACACAAAAAACCGATATAAACTCGAGTCTCGTAAAACCAAAGAATTGGCATAATGCAATCGACAATTATACAATGCCACAAACGTTCAATTTTTCACAAGAATGACACTACTTAAGAAGGACATACATTGAAAAATTTCCTAGGTAACAAATTAAAAAAAAAAAATGGAAAATACGTTAAAAATGGTTCCACTCACCTCAGGAGCGCTTTCTTCTACTGGTGAATTCAGCAAACTACCGGTGGTAGCTCGTCTGGATTTCGGACGAACTGGCCTCTCTTCCCGCGATGGCGAACAATGCAGTTTACCTGTTGAGCAAAATATGGCCATTTTTTCCAACCTTGTTTGTTTACTTGGACATGACATTGCGTGACCAATGTTTTAGCTGAGTGTGACGAAGGCAAAATCTGCGCACTGCTCAAGTACAACTGAACTCAACACAACTAAGACATCAGTTAAACAAAAACTTTGGGTCACTTACTTTTCGGATTCCATGTCGAATCAACTTTTTCGCTCTTTTTCTTTCGTTGGCCGGGCTTCCATGAATTATTTTTGTCTTCCTCTGTCATCTCAGCGAGCGGTGGATATACTGCGCAGAAAATAAGAAAAACATTCAGGAACTCATCACAAGGAGTCTGAGAGAAAGTGACAACAAGTAATGTGCCCAGAGCGCCGGAAAATTTGCCCCTGATTGGTTGAGAGAAAGGCGCGATTTTTTTGGCCAATCATAAACAAGAAGTCCACGAGACAGTGATAACAAGTAAACTGCCCGCAAGAAAACGCAGGTTACCAAGTCGTGATTGGTTTCAAAGTTGCATCTGATTGGTTGAGAAAAAGGCTCGAGTTTACCAGAACAATCATAAACAAGCAGTCAATAGGAAAGTGGTAACAAGTTAACTACCAAGAGCATGGGAAGACGCGGGTGATCAAGTCACGATTAGTTTTAAATTTGTATCTGATTGGTAGAGAAAAAAGGCGCAAATTTTGTGGACCAATCAAAGATCTTATATTACTTTAAATACTCGATTAAAAACTGCTCTTTCTCTTGACCAAAATTTTGTCAGATTGATGCACTTAAAGCATGAGGTGCTCATCAGTAACGTAGAATTGTTTTCTTTGTTTGCCTGATTGCATTCAAGGTTTTCGCCATCACGAACTCTAGTTTATTTCCTCACCGTATTTACTGTCATGGAAATATTCTGGGTCTCCAAATCCAAGATCTTCGTCTTCGCCCTCCGAGTTACTCTCGCCTCCCGCTCGCTTGGAGTTCAACTTGGAAGTACTGTGTGCTACAGTGGAATGCGAAGACTGGGCACTAGCTGATTTTCGTGCGGTACTGGGGATAGATTGGGCGGATGAAGATCCGAGTGAACTGACACCAGCGCCAGCACTGAGACCGAACAAGAGGGTTTTGGCCGCTTCTATTTCCTCCCTGATGAAAGGACCAAATTTTTTTTTAATCAACGTCACGCTTTCAAAAGCTCGACCTTCATTTGTTCTACAGACATGACGTAACCTAATGACATCAACGTGACATCATGTACCGACCCAAGCTCTCTCGACCTAATTGAAAAGGGATTTTGTCTCGAGCTAATTTTACTGCATATGCCAACTCTTACTTAAGATCAGTTGCCGAAGTCCAGTCCAAACCGGCCACAGGTTGTTGAGTTCGGGGAACTGATCCGGTGGCCTGGAGCCCAAAAGTTGTCGCCAGGCTTCCATGTGTCGTTCTTAACTGTGCAGGGACGAAGCTGGGAGTTCCCCCGAGACTGAAGTTAAGTTCATTATCTGAGGTGTCGCTGCTACTCTCTGTCGTGTGGGTGGGGTAGGAAGGGGCGTTCTTGTTGGGCATGTTGTTCACTGTAGATTAATTAGAGGAAGATTCGTAAGTGGATTGTAAATTGCATGTAACGGTAGATATACAATTCAGTTGATGCTGAGATCTTTTCCGTGGCAAATTCGTGCAAGTTAGTCTACTTCAGCGGAAGAAATCATTTTCAACTGTACTTACAGACCTCAAAATCACATAGAGTCGAATCTTTTCCGTGTAGTCAACACTTCTCAGTGGACATTGATAGAATGTCTTGCCCCCCTACCCTTTCAGCAGCCAGGCAAAAGAAAGTGTCTCCGTGGTCTTTATGTTTTCACGAGGAAAATCAATAAGGGTCTGGAAAGAAGTATTTCTTCTCTCTCGTGCCGCTTTTCAGCTCGCCCTCACAAACAAACTACTTGCCTAAAACAGGCTAATGTCAAGAGGGGCAATGTAAAACATAACAGCTTACTGGACAGTTTCAGCCGCAGTGGTCCTTGCTTGGACGGAGAACAGGAATATGAACCATCCGGGATATCGCTTCGGTCAGACACCTCTTGCGACAGCGGCTGGAATTTTTTACCTGCCATTTTTCTACTGTTGCGATTGTTATTACTATGAAAGAATAAACAGCAGAACGTTGGTATACTTTTTTCGCCCTTAATAACACAAGCGTAATATAAGGAAAAGTTTATACTGAGATCTGTTGTGGAATCATTCTCTTCTGAACTCCAAGTGACAAATGTATGTTGGGGCGTTGTAGAACCAGAATATCGAAACTATCACAACAGCCAATCAGAACAGTGGAAAATATCACAGAGAGCCAATCAGGGCTCAAAATAAAATCCTTTAAGCAAACTGTCTAAAGCGCGGGAAAACTGAGTGGAAGACAAAAATTAAGCGGGAAAAGCGAGTGAGAAAAAAGCGTTTGGTTTTAATCTTGCATTTTGATTGGTTGAGGGTGTCGCGCGAGTTTTCTAGACAATTATAATGTTATCTCGGATTAATTACCACAGTTATATTACTCTCGAAAAAGAAAATAAAAAGAAGTCGGAGAAAAAAAAAACAAAAGCAACAACAACCAAACCTAGAGGCTGAATATTAAAGCTTGCTGTATTTAAAAAACTCACTTGATAATTTTTCCATTCGATACAACAAGCTTCAGCCCAGAGTCCACTGAGGCACCGAGCTGCGCTTTGTCGCCATTCGACTCCATTTCGCGTGGTTCCTGCGTTCGTGGAATCTTCAGCTTGAGCGAGGGAAGACTTGTTGAAAGTGGATCAGCTTTTCTTTTTAAATCTAATCCAGTGTTTGCTATTCTTATCACGGGTTTACTGTCATCCAGCTCACATTTTAAATATTCCCCGGCATTTTTCGAATTGCAGACATTGTAGTTCTCCGGTTTGGGAGCTTTGATTTTTAGGCGCGGCACAGACCCGTCAACCAATGGCGCAGCCACTGGACTCCCACTTCCCTGTTGACAGTTCTCGTCGATTTTAGGGGTTGAGGGCCTTGAAGTTTTTCCCGATTTCTGAAATCAAAGCAAAATTGTTTCATGATGTTAGCTTATAAACTCTTGCCTAAAATTTTCCCTGAGCACGATTCATCAGCCGGATGGCGCCTTCCAACTCTTAAACGTCCAAGGTCTCGAAGGTAACAATGGATTTTAAGAAATAAATAAAGACATAATAAGAAACTACATATATACAACATAGAATAAATGATACAAGTCCCCTTTGTGGCACATTTAGATTTGGTTAGGTAAAAGCCAAAATACCAGTATTGTAAATAGAGAACACAACGACCACTCGGATCAAAGCATGTCATCGCGAGGAGAACTCGACAACGCAATAAGTTTCAATTTTCTGACTTTTCAAAGCACGAGGTAAAAGAAAAAGAATGAAAGCCTGGATTGCTTCCGTTCCTCGGTGAAAAATTTCTCTAAACACAAGTGAAGTAGACAAACCTCGGTCTTTTTAAGTTCTTTAACAATAGACTTGATGAGCTTGCTGGGCGATACACTGTCGGGAATGAAGAATTTGTGAAGCTTCGTGAACGCCTGTTAAATTGAAGACAAATTTAGCAGCATGACAACACGGTATTAAATAAGAAGATACGTTGTTGTTTTAGAGGTTTGCAACTTTCCGAACAGCCTAGTTATAAGCCTTTTCCTACATCTGGGTAGTTCGTAAGACCGCAAATTTCTAAAAAAAAAAAAAATTCTTTCAAATCAGCACTAACAATCCTCATGGTATCAACAAACGCTTTTCATTCAACCAATTCATGCTTGTGTTTTCCACGTTGCCATGTTCCCACCAATAGCGCAGCTCCATTTCTCTGTACATAAACAACACACAACCCACAATTCCTCTATTCGTTCTGACGAAGGGCTCGAAACATCCGCTTTAGAAACTCCTAACGGTGGCCAATTTACATTATCAACTCAGTTGATAGAACCAAATTATCCTGTACTAGCGGAGCTCGAAGAGCGTAGCCCCATAATTAAACAAAATAGTAGTAACCCATCAAGCCGAAAAAATTTGGATGTACGACCGTGCAAGGTGCTACTTTTAACATGCGTGGCCAACTGTACCGCGGGCACGCCAACGCCACGGCTTTGTCCAGTAGTCCAGTGGTCAGTGCACTGGGCTCCGAGTCGGACGACCCGGGTTCTAGTCCTGGCCGGGGCCAGGCGTTAGGAAAAAAAAATGCGAGCTCCGCTTTTAGGCTTAGCTAAATCTATATATTAACTCTCTGACGCAGCACCACAGTTTCTTTAAAAACTTACCCCATTTAAACTAGCAGTGACTGCAGCCTTACCTCCCCTTTAGCGCTCCACTCCTTGAGTACTGCGACGAGGCTGTTTAAACTCTGTATTACACTGATGGGCGGTTTTCTGCCTGCTTCATGGACGGCTGTGCCACAAAACACAACAACAGAAAAGTAATTTGAAAGTGTAGTCGGATCGTCCAGGTGAAAGAAGTCACTGATGTTTAGACAACCTTGGCGCAAGTCATCATCAGAGTCGAGTGAAGAGTTATTAGTGAATCGAGTGATGTAAGTCCAGTTCAGTTTTGCCATAATGTAAGACTCGTGTAGCGTAAGTCGGTCAACACAGCGGTCGAACGCTGGGCATGCGCGAGGGGATCAATTTTTGGCGCCGTGCGTCAATTTCCCGCCTAAAAATTTTTGAGGAAAAGATAAGAAACAACCGCTGTTTCGCAAAATAAGCAAAAGTAATTGAAATGTTCCCAGAAATCTATAAAAGGAAACAAAACTCAAGACTTTCCGAACACAACTGAAGCTTAATCAAGCATAGGCATCCTGTTCATTTACCATTCTGCTTTAGTCTTTATTAATTGCTAATATGTGCATTTGGTAAACTTTTCGTGTTTCGCAATTACGTTATTTTCTGATAGTGTAGATAATGACATCTAACTGGTCGTAAGAGTGCTAAAAAACAAAACTGCACATAGAAATCCTTTCCTTACCCTTTATCTTATCGAGTAAATACACGGCAGCATACCAGTTTATCGTCTCAAAACACGGATGAAGGAATTTATCAGGAGTCTTGAGTTGTCTTTCAAGTTGATAAACCCTGAGAATATTCAAGAATATGCGCATCATCCCCAAGAAGCGATTAAAACGTAACTTCTCCCCATAATATCCATACATTATCAGGCAAACAGGTAATGAGAATAATAAAACGTATCAGGTTTAAGTTGTTATCTTGATCTAACACAAAATTCTTGTAACTAATTTACATAAAAATATGTAGCAGCTTGAGGGGAGAATTAAGAATTAGATCTTAGGAGTTGAGGGAGTTAACCAACGACTAAATGATTGACGTAAAATTCAGATTAGAGAGATTATCCAGAAAACAGGCGACGAAAAGAGGCAGAGTATCAGTGGGAAGGTTTTACCGTGATATAACACCAAAATCTCTTCAGTAGTTTCCAAAGAAATGTAGGAAAGGTAGAAGGGAGAATTACTAGGTAGATCTTAAGCATTGGACTTACCTCAGCTGAAGTTCAGTGTTGTAAGTACAGAGAAAGTTCCCTCCAAATACCAGTGAATCAACTGGTGTAAATACTGCATGAACCCAGCCTGATATGATGAGAACATTTCATTGGTAAACGTTATTCTCACCTCACATAAAGTGAACCAGAGGTTTCCATTGAAGCCGCCGGTTTCCAGCGGTCTACCGCCGTCTGTTTAGCCAACAAGCAGGCTTTAAGTTTTTGGGGTTTTGCCTCACGGTACACCCGCCTATTACACCATTCTCAGCCGCTTACGGAGAAAGCTATTGAAACCACTGATACACCCCACTAATGTGCCACAATCTGCAGTGCTTTTGTGTTCTACATGTATTCTGTGCTCTCAATCTCGCTACTCAAAGCATGTACAATGTAGGCTGACTCTGAATGAGTTCGCATTTTAATTTAGTAGCTAATGATAGTTCCTGAGAGAAAAAAACGAGGGAGCTGTTAGTGGGGTCGAAACCCGACCCAAACCTGCTTGCTGTTTTGCGCTTCGCCGTCACCATTGCGCCGTATGCTAATTTCGCCCCGTTTTAAAAACTGAACGCCTTTAACCCTTTAATTCCCAGACCAAATTTGTAATCCTCCTTACTGTCAACCATACAATTCCTATAATGTTAGTTCAGAGAATTTAGTATTGGATCAACAAATTAGCCCCAAATTGATAGTGTTCTTTATTCTCATCACTTTTCTGGTTGATATTGTATTGATATTGTAAGGAGAACTTCTGTCTTGGTCTTTCATGGGAGTTAAGGGTTAACAGGCTGCTTCAATTCATACACACCTGTTGGGATAAACATGGTTTGGCCTGGTTTTACTGAACACTTGTAGCAGTTCTTCACCATATCACCAAAGAACACCTCGCTTTGCCGAGCAGAGGAAACCCATTTTTCATACTTGGTGAAATTTTCTTCATTGGGTTCAACAAAGTAAAACACTTTTTCACCCTGAATAAGGGAGGAATTTGTGTAATTAAAACAATATGCAAACTAATTTTATGTCAACATACCTGATATATGTCTATGTACCTGAATAATGATGTAACTTAAACATTTTCTCTTCCAAGATCTCATCAGTAATTCTCCTTACTGTCTGTCAATCAATTCTTTAATGTTAACTTGGAGAATTTGATATTGGATCAACTGGTAATCCCTTGATTGATATTTCTCTTTATTCTCATTACTTTTCTGTTTGATTTTGTATTGATATTGCAAGGAGAAAGTCTGCCTTGATCACTCTTGGGAGTTAAAGGGATAAGTTTTATTTTACAAGGATTGAGGAATGTAAAAAAAAAAAGAAACATTGTACTTTCTGTTATCATATCCTGCTGCTGTCTTTTGCAGTGAAACTAAACTCCATTCTTCGTTTCCTTCCTTTTTTCTTTAAATACAATTCTCATAAATGGATGTCATTTATCTTAATCATTTGGCTCATACAATATTTAGATCAATCTCAGATCTAAACAACTGCACACCCAACCTTCCCCTAACTCAACAACAGGCAATTGATAACAAGTAAGGGTTAATGTTAGGTTGAGGGGGGGAGGGGGGGGGGTTGAGGTACATAAAGCTGCACAGTTGCTTAGATATTGACAATGATCCAAATATTTCCCACCTGAGGCGTAATTATTTTCTTAAGTGCTTAAATTGAAGTTTGCCTCTCCATATGGCTTTCATATGTTGCTTTTTCTTTTCTAGAGATTTGCTGAGTTTTAGATAATTCTCAGTTTCCTCACAGCCATTTTTTAAAATTAATTTGTACAACAGATATTCATGTTTAACTTCACTGACCTTCAAAACATGATACCACACTGAGGTGCCTCCAAAGTCAACATGGAAATCTGTGTATGAATTCTTCACACCCATTAAACAGTATTTCTGTACCAAAGGCTTCTTGTGTGGGCTGGTAAGGATAGTAAAAACAAGTGAATCCTGTCATAGTTTCCCTCAGATACATATTGTATTTCCTTGATTTAGTGTCCATGCTTTAATATGAGCCCTTCCCTTCCCTCCCCTCCCCCAAATACTGGTAAGCATCCATCCCCTTGGTCATAATATCAAAGAAATGCCCCCCCTTGATTAAACACCCCTCTCCTCCCTCACTTTCTTAACCCTTTACACCCTAAGATCATTATGCATATTCTCCATACTGTTCTCTATACATTTCCTTAGTTCTACCAAGGAGAATTTGTAAAACCATCACAGAGCTTTGTTAGTTGCTGATCATTTCCTTCATTCCTGTGACTTCAACCTTTTATTCAGGGATGATATTGTAAGGAGAAATTAGAACCTTGTCACTCTTAAGGATTAAATGTGAAATAGTGGGGAAACATGGAAAACCTGTATCTATTGCCACTTTATTTATAACCTTTTAATCTTCAACTACAGTGGAATCAATACTGGAGAATGGTTTATTAGAAAGCATCCCCGTGATCAAGCACCCTCCTTCCAATGAGTGCCCCTCCTTATAGCTAAAGTTCTAAATGAGCACCCAGGCACTTATTCAAGGAAATTCAGTCTGTGTATTAAATGGTCAATCTTCTAAAAGGCTAATGCTACAATCAGAATGCATATTCTTCACACTGTTCTTTAACCATTTTTTTTCCTAAGGTCCTGACAAGGAGATTTGTTTAACAATCAAAGTTTCTTACAGATGTAGGTTGGTGATCATTTCCTTTACTCTCGTGATCTTACTGAATGATTGAAAAGTAAATGTAAGGAGAAATTAGATGCTGGTCACTCAAAGGCTTAACCCTTTCACACCCAACATCTCATTATTAATTCTCCTTACTATCTGCAATATAATTCTTGCAATGTTAGTTCTGAGAATTTGGTACTGAATCAACAAGTAACCATCTAACTGATATTTTCTTTTTCTCATTGCTTGTCTGCCTGTTATTGTATTGATATTGTAAAGAGAAATTCTGTCCTGGTCGCTCATGGGAGTTGAAGGGTTAACAAATACTCCAGTAATTGATATTTTCTTTATTCTCATCACTTGGCTCCTTGATATTGTTTTGACACTTTAAGGAGAAATTCTTTCTTGGTCACTTATGAGACTTAACCCTACCTGTCATCAGGAAGATCTGTTGGCCACACATGACTGGCCCAATCAATATCTCGCACAATGGCTGGAGCATGAACAAGGGATGACAAACTGAAAGAGCCCAGAGCGACATCAGTATGGTAATATGATAATGGCAATAGTATATTATTATGTGCCAATCAATTTGAACCTTCAAACCCACTCTCCACCATACATTATTATGTGTTACTCAATTCAAACCTTCAAGCCCTTCAACTCCCAAACAACCCACTGTCGTCCATGCCCAGGGGATGGGGAATTTTTAAACCTTGCCTGGCTGAGGTAGTGCCAATCTTTCCTGGGAAATACAAGTGTTTAACACTTAAATAAGGACTGAGGTGTTGAAGGTAAAGTTTTTAATTTTGCAAGCAGATGGCTCAGAAGAAAAGGTCCAAAAGTTCTAGTTTTGCCTTTTTTAAAAAAAAAAAAACAAAACAAAACAATTATCAGATTTAGCACTTGGGTGGGGCATTTCAACACAATTTAGATATAATTGATTAGTGGTGGAAAGGAAGGAATTGAACTGACTGCTGCATACATGTACATGTATTACACAGAAAAATTTCCATACCTTGTATTAGAGAACTCCAAACTAATAACATTCAAAATCTTTTTCTTGGTAGGACTAACGTAATACTCGGTCCATTCTCGCATGCGCATACGATGATCCTCCTGCAATTTGTTTTGGACAATTACACTTGTAAACTAGACCAACTGATTCGAGTGAATAAAGGGGGTAAATTTCTTAAGAAACCGAGGTCCTGCGTCAGTGGGAGAGTATAACAAGGTAATTTACCATTATCAACTGAGTTGAAAACTAAAATTGGTTTTGGGCATTAGCCCGTAGTTGAAACCTCAGCTTTGAAACTCTTTACAGTGGCCAATTTACATTATCAACTCAGTTGATAAGACTAAATTACAACTGATTCCAACACTTGTTTAATTAACCCTTCAACTCCCAAGATCTAATTAGTAATTCTCCGTATTGTCTGCGGTATAGTTCTTGTGATGTTAGTATTGAGAATTTGGAATTGGATCACCTAATTATCTCCTAACTGATATTTTTCTTTATTCTCATTACTTGTCTGCTTGACATTGTACTGATTGTGTAAGGATAAATTCTGTCTTGGTCACTAGTGGGACTTAAAGGGTTAATAATGCCTCATTCCACTCTACATGATACAGAACAGCTACAGATTAGTTCTATTGTAATCTTCATTGCAAACTACAAATGTACCCCATTTTCCACCTCTCCTAAACAGATCTCTTGCGCAACATGCCAAAACTGCTAAAAATACATCACATTCTTTGGAATGAAGAACTTTTGGGTAGAAAAAGCGGCAAGTTAACAATGTAAAATTAATATATTGAAAAAAGGTATCATGTTACAAATGCATATCACATTGCTTTGCAGATTTATTGAATAACAAGCAGAAGCAGTAGATTTGCTAAAGATACACTGTAAACAAGCTCATACTAACAAGACAGATGAGTTGATGCTCGAGTGTATATGTGCCCAATTTAGATGTGCTTAGGTTATATTTACTTATGTTCACATTAATGTGCATTTTACATGTGTTTTTAGTCAACACATATCTGGGCGATACTGTACATTTGTAGGTATCATAACACATGTGTGGATGTGCACATTCATGATAATGAATTCATTCTGAGAAATTAAAGATATATGGGAAGTAATTGGCTTTTACCTGTCTGCAGACATCAATGACATCTAATTCCCTCATAGAACCTGCAACATATATGAATTACTGTTAGTCCAGTTTACTAAACACAAAAAGAAGATCTTGATTTTACTTGAAGAACAAGATCTTTAACCTTTTAACTCCTGGAAGTGATTGGCATGTACATGTAATTTCTATCTATAATGTTCATACATTACCCAGCAAACTGGTAATAAGAAAACTAAAACTTATTCAGAAGAAGTTGTGATCTAATACCAAATTCTTGTAACTGATTTATACAAGCTAGATAACAAATAATTCAACTTTTCTAACTACTAACGTACCAACATGTCTCTCAACATCCATGACAGTAAATTTTTTGTCCGGTATAACCATTCCCAAACCTTCTTTATTGGTAACAAGGATAGGCCTGTTAAAACCATGTGTCTCAAAAAACTCTGTAGACAGATCTGTGCCATTTTCAAACTTCAGAATAACATTATCCTCCCTAAACAGAAAGACAGAATTTGATAAATGTCCACATAATTGTTTGGTGCTCCTTCAGTTACAAACTTCATGCAGCTGTGTTTCTTTTCACCAACTCTATTTATGATGCAACAAATAACACAATTTTCTCTGACAGTGGGCCAGGATCTTAAGTCCTGGAATCTGATTGACTACTACCATGCCCAAAACTGTCCAGCTTCTAATAATATAGACTATAGTCTGTAATTTCTTTGGTGCCAATTGTGGCAATGAGGAAAAACCAACAAGCAAAACAAAAAAAAAGTAATTTACTGGTCTAGATTTATCTGTACGTGAAAAAAGTGTGCACATGGCCTTGAGTACAGCCCTCGGCAAAGACCTTTGCACAGTTTTTCCCCAAAACAGACATCCTGCTGAGGTAATGACATTTACAAAAGTACGTCAGAGGTACATTTTGTGAGATACAATTTAAAGTATTCAGGGTTTTAACCTTTAACCTTTACTCTTTCAGAGTGACTGGCTTCTAATTGCTCTTTACAGTATCACCCTTGAAACAAATATTTATATCAGGGTCATAAGAATAAAGGCAATGATTTCCAATTTCAGAAGGTCCTGTTCGTCAATGACACTCTCCTTGTCAGTATCATAGGAAGTGTAAAGAGAACAGTATGGAGAATAAGGAGACTGATCGTCTAGTGTAAAATTTAAAAAATCCAGTAGCAGGAGAAAAGTACAAGTAAAATTTAGCCCTTTACACCCTAACATTAACATGCATATTCTGCATACTGTTCATCATACAATTCTTAAGGTGCTGACAAGGAGAATTTGTTTAACAATCAATATATTCTTTAGTTGGTGATCAATTCCTTTATTCTTATGACCTTCATGTGTAAGTCAGGGAAGCTGTTGCAAGAAGAAATTAGATGTTAATCATTCTTAGGGGTGAAAGGATTAACAGAACAATAATCTGCACATAACAGGCCATCAATTCTGTGCAGTCACACTGCAATCTTCCCACATCTGATGGCTAATAATCATCCTGAATATTACCAGAAAAATAAAATAGCTGATATTAGAGAAAAGACACACTGACTGTGATGGGAATAAGAAAACTTCTATACTCACTTGAATTTTCTGGTTTTTAGCTCCTTGATAAATGCAACTGTCCCTGCTTGGATGGCCTAGATGAAACAAAAAGCCAACTTGTCACCAAAAAAAAAACTAATGCATACAAAGACATAAGTCACCTAATAAGATATAAATCAATCATGCAGATTTAGTTCATGTATGTACAGTTAAGTCCTGATAACAAGAACTCTTGCTAACTCAAACCAAAATTGATGTCACCTGGATTTCCGTCATACAATTATTGCAATTTTACCCTCAGTATCTTGAACCCTTGATAACTCAAACCACCTACTAACTCAAAGCAATTTTCGTTTCCCTACAAGTCATTTTCAAAAAATTTTTACTCCCGCTAACTTGAACCATGTCAAAACATGTCTGTCGATACAAGACAATCAGAACGAACAGTGTACTGCAGTTAAAAACATTTATGGTACATAGTAATTTCTGCACTAATTTGGTGTTCCATTTTCACTCAACTTCTCTATGATTAAATTTGAGTAAAACACATATGCTGTATGAACAGAGAAATGAGCAAACACCATTTTTGCCTTATTTCTGGTCCTTTATTTTCCAGCTCTAGATAACTTAAACCTTTTTCAATTTCCCTTGAAGGTTTGAGTCATTGAGATTCGACTTTACTGACATTCCACAACCTTACCAGAAGTGATAAAAAATTAAAGTTTCCCAAATATTATTGCCCAGAAATAACATTTTTACCTTTGACCCATCATCTATTTCACTATAGTCATGACGATGCCAATTGCGTCTTTTCTTCACTGAAAGCAAGAAAAGCACAAGTCAGTAAATGGTTTGAACTTTGAGGTAGCATTTGATCATGCAGTGTGATAGTTCATGTGAGGATAGGCCCAAGAGGAACTGTTGTTACTTGAGGTGACTGACATTTCCATGACCTTGGCGGAAGCCAACATAAGAGACGAAAACTGTTCAGACAACCCTAATCATAATGATTTCTGCTAAGGTTGTCAGAGGTAAGTCACCACTTCCCCGACAGTCCCAAGTTAAAGAAATAAATATGAAGTAGACAGGTGAGGCACTGCTGAGAAAGGTATTAATTTGGACAAGAGTAATCAGAAATAGTTTAAAGAAGAAAATAAAGCCAAAATAAAAGTAGTAATATTAATTACAAGTTCACCGCTATGTAGCTAAAAATCGTTAACCATAGTTTTTACCGCACGTGTTGGATAGTAAAATAAAAAATTAATCATACAATTTAAAGCGGAAGGAATCCAAATATAATTCGCTATGAAAAGATTAAAAAATTGCGAGGAGGATTTGATGGTTTAACCCGCATGGTTTGTACAGCTTTCGCGAGACTTCAATTCATTGTTTACCATTTCAAACAACTTTGATTCAATACACAAACGCTTAAGTTTTGAAACTTCAGCATCCAAAATTACAGAAATTACAGATATCAGCATTTGAAGTAATCCTTGAGATTGGATAGAAAAGTCTCAGAAACCTTCGAACATAAACTGACTTGTGTTGCTTTTACATTAATATCCTTTTTATTACTTCTGATTCTTTCACTCAAACAGGTGATCTCATTGACGGCAGTAAGCTGCGATCTGCACGTTCAATTTTGTCTCAGGATATGATTCGCTTTCTCTTAATCGAGATCAACTCTGTAAGCGGCACATTAACCGAGGAAAATCTACCGGATTTAAAATCTTTTTTTGACATTACGGGAAAAAAAAACCAACGGACATTTTTTCCAAAACAGTTTGGGAGAAGAGTGAGCACCGGAAAACCTTCCTACGTATTGCTTTAACCGATCGAAGTTACCCTTCCAAAGTATTTCACGCGCTGAAAAAAAACACTGCTGACTTTGGGCATTCTTATACCTTTTATTCAGTCATAAAGATAGTAAAGATGTCATTTACTTACGGGTTAGTGGCCCGTGTAGTAACGCACAATCCGGGCAGTGGTACCGCTCGATGTCTGAAGCTTGATGCTCTTCAATACCAACACAACTAAAAAAAAGGCAGTTTAACGATTATTTTAGAGCGAAAGAACAACTAACCGCTCAGGAACAGAGATACCGACCTTCCGTGATACCATTCTTCGCAAGAATCGCACTGGATCATAAACTGAGTCGGGTCGTACGGTTGTCTACATACACAATACAAAGGGTCCGCCATGTTGTTTCTCTTTGACACGATATGACGTCATGATCAGAGTGGCCTCGCTTGTGTTCGAAGACTTCTTAGTCTATATGGAAGCGACCGCTCAGTTAGGAACAGTACTTGAGTAGATTTGAAAATATGGTCTGAATAAAATTCAGGCCTGTGCGGGATTTAAACCCATGACCTTTGCGATACCAGTGCAGTGCTCTACCAACTGAGCTAGCAAAAAAACTGGGAGCTGGTTATTATGTTGGTTCCACCACAGACACTCTCTGCTGAAGGACACTCGCGTACTTACAGTCACTTTTTTTGCGATTCGCCTTTTTGCCTCCTTGTCAAACTATGTATTCACACATTCCTGTGGATGCTCTCTCGGAAGCAGACACAAACACTTTTAAAAGTGAAAATTGGATTTTTCATTTGTTTACGCTCGCCTGCGTGCGGACACTGTTCACAATGTACCTTTTTGCCAATGGAATGTTTTTAAGAAGCACCAAAGTTACCTGTTTGGAAGGTAGCAATATAAAAGAGTTATACTGTATACTTCTTTTCATTTTTTTCTTCTTTTTTTTTTTTCGAGTTTCAACATTGACGACAATAAAGAGTTTCAGTTGCTATTTTTGGATACTCAATAAGACATGTAATTAACACCCGCTAATTGACTCCCCTGTAAATGGACATGCAACCTATTTTTCTGTGGTGTCCACTTTTGAGAATATATCTTTTCGGCAGACATTTCTACCAACGGACATTTTTTCCAATTCCCGAGGATTTTCGCTTACGAGAGAGTTGACTGTATTTGAATTTGATGTCTTGTGTCACTCGGCGCTGCCTCCACCAACTACTGCGCTCGACGTTAGGAGAACGCGTACTATTCGTGTCGCTTCTGTCTGGATACTATGCAATTTCAGGATTTGGGAGGCATCTTGGACCAGCTGACAATTCGCCTCGATATCATGCGATAGCTTTGAATCCCACTGCTTAATTCAAGTCCCACAGGTTGATCTCGCTTCGGTCTGGATGCCATCCGATTTAACCTTAAACTCCCACAAGTGATCAACATGCAAAATCTCCCTTTTCATACAATATCCAGAAAACAGATAATGGCAAGCTAATCAGTTAAAAGTTGTTCTCTTAATTTAACACCAAATTCTTGTAACTAATTTAAAAGGAAATGTGAAGTAGCTACAGGGGAGAATAAACGATCAGATCTTGGGATTTAAAGAATGAAGGTTGAGACAGCGGTCAAACTGCGGGTATGCGGGAGGGGATCAATTCTGGCTTGCTGCGCGCAAAATTTCAAAGGAAAACATAAGAAACAACCACTTTCGCGGAAAAGTTGCGAAATAATATAAGAACGTTCATAGGAATCTGTGTAAGGAAACAAAAGTGGGGAAAAGGGAAACTCCCAGACTTTTCGAAGCTTCTTAGGCTATCCTGTCGATTTGCCATTCTTTTTTGAGCTTTACCAAACAAGTTCCACGCTTGTTAAAATCCCTGACTTACTGGCTTGTCTTTGTTTGTAACTTGTGTGAGAAAACCTGGTTCTGACAGCCTGAAAGCAAGTGATCTGGTCATTAAAATGTTCACATATGCGTGGACTTTGACTGCTGTGCTATCCTGGATTAGCTGACCACTCGCCTCGATTCCATGAGAGGGACTCGTTTCCATGTGATAGCCAACTACGTGGACAATCCCTTAAATAGAAAATAATTCTTTCAAAAAGACTACAAAGTTATACAAGTTTCTTGTTGAATTGAAACTAGTGAACTTCTGTAAGACACAATATAACCGTCTGTTAATTTTAATCTACCATTCGTTTTGGCCATCACCATCGAATAAAGTCCATTAAAAGATGTTAAATTATCGAAGCTTACTTAGTAAATTTTACTATCAATGAGTTGATAATACCAAATTAATCTATTTAACTCTCCCACCGACGCAGCACCACAGTTTCTTAGGAAAGTTACCTGTTTTTATCGAACCTTATTGCTGTGTTCGGCTTTGACACTGCCTGAAAGCACCCCACAAGTTAAATTTCCCTGAATATTTCTGGGCAATATAATACAATTACTGAATATCATTTTACCAGAGACCGAACGTACTTTTCCAATCCATGATTACTACCAGTTTGCTAAAAGAAAATTTTATGATTGATTCTTTGTCTCAATTTCGTCAACGTTTGGCACTGCAAACTGACTTATTAAAAAAAAAAAGATCTTGAAGTCTTTGAGATTCCGTTATGGTTTGGTTGAAATCACAAGCTCTGTAACTCACGCCTCTCGAGACCTCTCGAGGTCTCCTCGCCTATTAACGCTGTAAATAAATTTTTGTATCGTGTAAATAAGGTAAATAAAGATGATAATGATGATAATGATGAAGAAGTATGCATTGTACAAATTTTTTTCCTTTACGAGGAAACAGAATGCAACCCAATGAAGATACTACAATCGCTGGAAAAAAGATATTAAAAGAGTACATGTTTTTTTTTCGTTTTTTTCGCAAGGTAAATTTCAATCCACTGTAACTAATTTTCTGACTTCCTTTGATTCTATTTCAGCCAACAAGCTTGGCAAACCATTCAGCATTCTTGATGGTTTGAAGCCAGTCTTACCGAGTGATGATAATATCAGTCCACTGTTTTACCCTGTGGAAAAGTCCACGTTGTTAAAAAACGTACGACATCAAACCACCGAGAGTGACATCACATATTTCGGTGACTTTATCCAGGTGACCTACCATCCAGATGAAAAGGATTTGATCAAACAATTCTTCGCCATTTGGCGTTTTGAGGACGAGATCCGTGATGCGGCAGCATTTACCCATCAACCGAGGTCAACTAACATGGATTCCTATGCCCAACTCCTTGGGATAACTCCTAGCAACATGGTGGGGAAATCTTACGTTCTGGCACGTTATTGGAAAAGAATAAGCACTAACATCATCACCAATTCAGAATTTTCAAATCTTGACTCAACCTCCGTTTCCTCAGATGCGACAAGTGACGAAATAACAGCTCTTTTTTCAAAATACGGTACACATTACGTTTCCGGTTATGAGATGGGAGACTTTATTTACCAAGTATTTGTGTACGACCAAGAAATCGGTTCCGAGAAAGTCAGTAAATTCTTTCCCTTCGAAGATACTTCATTCAGCTTTGGTCCCAGAGGTTACTCTTTCCGCCCGTTTACCCAGCCAAGAGATGGCGAACAGGGGTATACTCTTGAAGCAGGAAAGATTTTGGCGGCGAGCGGTGATATGGCTTTGAAGAATATCCTACCGAAACTGAAGGACGATGTCTACAAAGTGAAGGAGAGCATCTTTATGTTTTTAGTAACACAAAAAAGGATCTTGAAGTCTTTGAGATTCCGTTATGGTTACTTGAATTTGGTTGAAATCACAAGCTCTGTAACTCACGCCTCTCTTTCACGCCTCTCTCTCTAAAATTGTTTTTCTTCTAGCTTTTACTGATGATAATCTAGCGTTTCCACATCATCCGATTGTGAAAATGTAGGTTTATTAGAAAAAAACAAAGAGCCAGGTGCCAGACGGGAATTTACAGGCGAGTGATTGAAGGGGGTAAGTGGTACTATACTGGTGGAGGTCTTGCAAGAAAGCTGAATAAAGGGCGCAACTTGCTGCGTGGGTGGAAGAGCATAGCAGGTTAATTTAGTTTTTTTTAACTGAGTTGATAATGTAAATTGGCCACCGTAAAGAGTTTCAAAGCTGACGTTTCGGGTGTCAGCCCTTCATCAGAGCGAAAGAAATTTCAACTTTGAAACAGTTAACGGTGGCCAATTTACGTTATCAACACAGTTAAAAGAAACTAAATTAACCTGCTATGCTCTTCCACCCACGCAGCAAGTTACGCCCTTTATTCAGCTTTCTTTCCCCGTATTTAGAGCGTTAACCCTTCGTCCGAGCCAATAGTAGAATACGAGACGTCAGCTTCAGAAACTCGCTATGGCAGCTAATTTACGTCGGTTGATAAAACCAAACTTCAGGAAATACGAGCGATAAGTACTCTGATTTCATTATTTGTCACTGGGGACAAGACAAATATGAGATTATTCTAGTTTCAAGACAGTTATTCAAGTTATCTTTCTCTACGTGCTTGATATTAAAATTTGATTGACAACTGTTAGCAAACTAATCATGAAACCATCAAACTCGTTCGAGGTTGTGAAATCCAAGGTGACTACGGTCAGCAAATTAAGTCTCCAATACTCTCTTCTTTTGGCGCGGTGAGATGTCAAAAAAGTTACAGCCAACTAAAGCTTTGAAAGATACAGTACTTAATTGTTGGGCCTATTTCCCAGAAGCCTGGCTCAATTATTTTTTTTAATTGTTATCTGGAAGAGTTCGCAATTCCAACAGAACATTAGTGAAGACCTGTTATGGGTCTCTTCTAGAGCATCTTTTCAGACCATCAAAGTTCATTTTTTATTTATTCTGTGGAAATATGTCAAACGAAGGGGGAGAGTGAAAAGGCGGAAGCTTATAATCAAAACCAATCCTGTCTGTTGTGATGGTATATGAAACAGAATTCCTATTTCGGGTCCCTCTTTTTTTTTCAAACCTTTTTTTTTTACGATAAGCTCAAATAGAAAATAGTACTCAGAGATAGTTGGATGTACTGTATGCAAAATATTCGTCGACATATTTGCAGGGGTGAGTGACAGGAAACCACTGACTGGTTTAAAGACGATACAAAATCGCAAAGTTTCGATTATTCCATATTGTACAATTGCAATTGTAGTGGTTAAAATTGAGGCAGAACACCGATTTCTCGAGCCCACGGTATCTCGAAACTTTCATTAATTTCAACCAAAACAGTCTCATCGATATTTATAATTCATTTGTCAACTTTATCTCGTGATTCACGACTCTTTAGTTTTTAACAAGAAAAATTCAAGATTCCTTCTAATTTAACCGCTCTGATTCATGATTCATGATTCCGCTTCCTCCCCCGAAAAATTGGCCTCCCTCGCTCAGAACTGTAGATCTGTAAATCTGATTCAAACCAATTTCCTTTTGTCCAGAATAGCCGTAACATCGTGCGAAACGCGACGTGAATCTGCCATACCATGTTGTTCCCAGTGTCTGAAACCTGTCGAATGCCCGATGGATCTTTTCTTGTGGCTCCGGTGAAACTCAGTTGTACCTGCTTTAAATTAGTTTCCTTGAGATCTTGTCAATCAAATGTTTTCCACAAGCCAGGCGGTGGTCACGAAAAAGAGAAGCTATTCTGGAAGAAGGTCGATGAATTTTATATTGGAATGAAGACAAAAAATCAAATATTCGGACATATGTCAAATAAAATTTATATTACGAGGAACAGTTTATGACCTATTTTTTTCTTTGCCTTCACTATCTTGTTCAGGCCATGACACAAATACCCCATTATGATTTGTTTAAAACGAAACAATGGTTAGAGACCCGGAGGAAAGCCTTTAAGAGAGGCCATAAACAAATCAAAATGAGTTATTAAGTGTATCATGATACTGAAATCTGTTTAAAGACCCTAAGTCTAAAAAGTCTTGTTCATTGAACCAACGACGATGTGAGACTGTAAATATCAATACAGCGACGCCCTTAAAGCGAACTTTGTGTGTTAAAAACGCTTGCTCTTGTTCATACTGTGGGAGTTCATGTTCTTCGTTTTTTTTTTCTGCTTCTCTTGCCGCGCTTTCAGTGATTCGAAAGTTTTTTTTCACTTGATTATGAAACAATAACAGCCCAAACAATTTTTCTGGTTAAATTTTAATGGTTCAGCCTGTTACAAAGTAAATGAAAGAAAAAAGAAAAATTGGAAAATTTTCAAAAGGTATAAAAAGTAGAGAACAACCGAATATGCAAGCACCGAGTCTGCGTTTAGGAAATCTGATAGGATCGATTAATTTTCACAACAAAATATCTTCCAGACGTAAACATCAACCCGTGCAAAAAAACAATTGAAATTTCAACAACTCGAAGGAAGATCAATTATTTAAACTGTACTGTTTTTACGATTTCTTGCAACGGGTCAGTCATCATCAAGCGCCCTAATCAGTGATCCGTGAAAAGTGGTGATGTAATCTTAATAAAACCCACGCACACAAATTTTATGAACTCTAAGGCGAGGTCTCCTCCTCACAGTGCCTTGACTCTTAAAGCGAGAGCAGCAAGGGTAACGTTAAAACATAACTTCATATTCTTAGAATAACTTCACAATATTACTTTTCATGACATTTGTTTTATTTTACAGAAGACTCAGCGAAAACAGCCCAAGAACGGTTTACCGAGTAATAGATTTTTCAAGTTTCATTTACTAACGAGTGGCCGGTAACAAAGAGATCCCCTAACAAAAGGTAAGTAACTAAAAAACACGTACAACAAAATAGCTTCAAGTCTTAACAACAAATGATGATAGATAAAGCCGAATCTGTGCTCAGGTGGGAAAGTGCTTGAGGGGTTTTAGCATCTGATACTCGCAAAAATTCCCTTAAAAATAGAGACCCCTAAGAGTGACTAGCATCTAATTTCTCCTTACAAAATCACGCCAGGATTAAACATTATGGTAACGAGAATAAAGGAAATGATCACAAACTTAAAGAGCTCTTGATTGTTGAACAAATTCTTCTTGTCAGCACTTATGGAAATGTAGAAAAAACAGTATGGGGAATATGCATACTGATGTTAGGAATCGAAGTAATGAGTTAAGAGAAGCAGAAGAGAGAAATAAGCCTCAGAGGTTGCTTTCAAATGAACAGCATCGGAAACGCGCGGAGTGGGAAGAGAATAAAAAATGTTGCCAAGGAAGTGATTAGCAATTTTTCAAGTCACAACTTATCGCCTTAGCTCTTCAAAGAGGAAACTGGATTGAAAGACCGAAAAAGGCGTCGACCATTTGCGCGAGTGGTTCCAACTTTTCCTTACAATAGATTTTAATAATTAATAGATTTTGTTGTCGTATAAAACCTTCGTAGATGTAAAAGGATTATTGTGTCTTCTCATCATTTCACCCTAACATAACTGCGATATTTGCTAATCATCATTAGATTTAGCGCAACTTAGTTTCTTTTCTTAATTTTTTTCAGGTTAGTCGCACGTTGTTTAAATGTTGTATTTTGAAATTTTGCATTTACTTTTTGAGTTTCAGGCGCTTTACTGTCGGAGGGTGTTTACGAAACATGGCTGTAGCCGTCACTTTCGTTTTTCTTGCTGTGCTACAGGGAATTCAAGGTGAGAACTCTTAAGCAACAATACTATTAATTCACAATAACGAACACGCGGGATGTCGAGAAAACACGGTCACGCTTTGCAAGCTCTTCGAGTGCTTTCCCAACACTCACGACTCTAATGGGTTTACCGTGTTAAAGAAGCGGAGAAAATGTGTTTCATTACCCCTAAAGCATAACTGTAAACGCGTTTTACCCGAGAGAATAATTAATTCATCGTCTACTTTGTGATCAAGTCGCTGAGTTTTAGCAAACACAATCAGAAGAGGGACGTAAAAACCAATCAAAGCGCTCGAGAGAGAATGAACAACAAAGAACGACAATGAGTGAATTTATGGATTTCATAAGACTTTCAGGAAAATTCTTGAACGAAATGCCTATAAATTCATTGTGATCGATTCCTTGAAACGAAGAAAATAGGAACTTTTGTTTCTGTGACAGAGGTCTTGAGAAATTGTGGTTTTTTACTTTTACTGCGTGTTTAATTTAAAGTTTACAACGCTATCCTTTTAGTTCAACCACATACTTGCAATCTTATCAATCTTCTTGGTAACTGAATAATTGTTTCCCCAAATCGTTTAATTTTTAATTTGTACTCGTTTTTGTTGCGGGATTTCATACCATTATAGGATTTACAGTGGTGTGTAGACTTTAACAATAAATTAGTCGACCACTCAGATGAAGCGTGTTATGTAAAGTTGCGTTATAAAATGCTGTTCTTCATTTACATCATCACTGCGCATAGGCATCACACAACGACAATTCCATCCTAACAGTATGCAAAAAGTTTGTGACCATCGACGTAAATAAACGGCCTAGCCCACCACGAGCGCCCATAGCACAGTGTTATAACATCCCAACTACTGATTGGATGGTCGTCGGTGTAGTGTATTAGGACAGCAGTAGTTCGCATATGTATCCGGGAACTTAACGTGTGTGCGAGAGCGAGAAAGTGAGGAGTGATGCACGTACTTCGTGTGTTCGGAATACATATTTTAGAGCTTTAATCAAAAGGGCTTCCTTGCCAAACGAATTAAAAAAAAACCACTGTACCTTGCTCAATTTTTAATAGGAACTTAAATACGTTTTTAAGTGTTTTATCTTCGTTTAGTTTAGACGAGTTAAAGAGTTATGGCGTCCTCAAGTTTAAATGGCATTTAAATATGCTTTTTAAGATTCGTTGCATTTACGTACAGATTAAAGCGCCGCTGACAATATACCGAGGGCGCAGTTTCCCACGCCATGTGCATTGCTTAAGCGTTACTTGCAGTTTTTTTTTTGCCGTTTTTGCCGAGTTAGTTTAAGCGAAGAATTTTTAGGCTGGGTAAGAAGCAACAACTTCGAATCTTCGCAAGATAGATCCTCATTTGTCATTCGTTGTGATTATCCTGTACATGAATACAAGGAACCTGGACGCATAGAAGTTGTTGTTTCGTATTTATTTTGCCAAGCGTAACTGGCCCCAACACGCTTTAATTAGCACTTTTGAAATAAATTTTTGCTGATTTGATTTAATGGATGTTTATTTTTAGATATTTTTGGTTTACTTATTCTTCAGAGGACCCCCATAAAAACCACTTAAAGTGATGCCAACCACTTCGAGTGATGGAGGTCTCCTCTTAAAATTTGTATTACATTATTATTATTATTATTATTATTGTCATTATTATCATCATTATTAATATCATTTGTATTATCGTTATGATAAGGTCCAATTCTTGTTTCCTCTTCGAGATTTATTCCAATTTCCTTTTCTTTTCTACAACTTGAATTAACTTGATTTCAATACGTTTTAAATCGCCAAATTCATATTTTATTATAAAAATAACTTATTTCCCCCATTGCCCCTCAATCTTCTTGTAACGAATAGCCAAATTCGCTACTCTGACACAAGAACAGCCAGTAATTATCGAACCCATTTATGCCATACAAATCTCAAGTAATTTGCAATTCTCTACCAAGGTCCTAAAATTTGGAACTCTCTTCCTGTTTCAGTAACTTGTTCGTCAAACCTGTTTGGCTTTAAGACAAAAATGCCAGATTTTTTATTTAAATAATCTCTGAATTGGCCTAGCCGCACATTCGCAGCGCTTTTTCTTTCCTTTATTTATTATTGTAAGTGAGGTGGCTCTCCCAAAAGCCCGGTAGCTTCCTGGGTCTCCTCGCCTATTAACGCTGTAAATAAATTTTTGTATTGTGTAAATAAGGTAAATAAAGATGATAATGATGATAATGATGAAGAGGTATGCATTGTACAAATTTTTTTCCTTTACGAGGAAACAGAATGCAACCCAATGAAGATACTACAATAGCTGGGAAAAAGATATTAAAAGAGTACATGTTTTTTTTTCGTTTTTTTCGCAAGGTAAATTTCAATCCACTGTAACTAATTTTCTGACTTCCTTTGATTCCATTTCAGCCAACAAGCTTGGCAAACCATTCAGCATTCTTGATGGTTTGAAGCCAGTCTTACCGAGTGATGATAATATCAGTCCACTGTTTTACCCTGTGGAAAAGTCCACGTTGTTAAAAAACGTACAGCATCAAACCACCAAGAGTGACATCACATATTTCGGTGACTTTATCCAGGTGACCTACCATCCAGATGAAAAGGATTTGATCAAACAATTCTTCGCCATTTGGCGTTTTGAGGACGAGATCCGTGACGCGGCAGCATTTACCTATCAACCGAGGTCAACTAACATGGATTCCTATGCCCAACTCCTTGGGATAACTCCTAGCAACATGGTGGGGAAATCTTACGTTCTGGCACGTTATTGGAAAAGAATAAGCACTAACATCATCACCAATTCAGAATTTTCAAATCTTGACTCAACCTCCGTTTCCTCAGATGCGACAAGTGACGAGATAACAGCTCTTTTTTCAAAATACGGTACACATTACGTTTCCAGTTATGAGATGGGAGACTTTATTTACCAAGTATTTGTGTACGACCAAGAAATCGGTTCCGAGAAAGTCCGTAAATTCTTTCCCTTCGAAGATACTTCATTCAGCTTTGGTCCCAGAGGTTACTCTTTCCGCCCGTTTACCCAGCCAAGAGATGGCGAACAGGGGTTTACTCTTGAAGCAGGAAAGATTTTGGCGGCGAGCGGTGATATGGCTTTGAAGAATATCCTACCGAAACTGAAGGACGATGTCTACAAAGTGAAGGAGAGCATCTTTATGTTTTTAGTAACACAAGCTTACCAGGACACTGACAACCTCACAACATTAATCCCAATGAGCCTTTCCTTCAAAGGGATTATCAACACACTCTTCACGGCAGAATCACCTTCTAAGTCGAAGTGGAACGATGTACTATCTGCGACAATTTTCCAGAAATTTGGGGCAGCCAGTCACCCTAACTTTCCTCTGCTCATAGACCCTAATGTTGCTGGTTTTTATGGAAGTTTCAACCCGGATCTTGTCACATCCACTGCTACTAACTACGTCACCATAAGCCAAATGAGCTTTAAGCTGGATGATTTAGTCATTTCAGACCCTAAGTTCGTCACACATTTATTCATCTTTGCAGATGTCTTACAAATCAGCGCAACTGCCAAGCTGATGCTTCCCGGCTCAAAACAGATTTATCTTGTGTGCCGAGAGTTCTTAGCTTTATCCTCTGGTAACAAGGTCCCAGAAATAATTGTTGGATCCCATGAAAATTCTGAGCCTGTCGTTAAAATATTTGCCAAAACCTTTCGTGGAATATTGAAGCTCACCCAAACCAAGACCGGCACACATAACACTTACGCAAACGACTACGTATACAAGACTTTGGAAGACCAATCCAACCAATTTACAGTCAAAGTCGACAATACCAAGAAACTGCTCTACCCCGATAAGAAAACTGCAGCGGAACTGTACGACAGTGATGGAAAATCTCATGAAGCAAGGTGGGTCTACCAAAGCTTTGTGAACAGCTTAGAGCTAGCTGTGACTAGCGTACAAAGCATTTTGGCTGTCCGTTCCTCACCCAGTTTAGTTAATAGTGCGGGGAAAACAGCTGGCGAAAGTTTGAATTGGATTATAGAGACCCTTACGAAATCTTCACCCTTATCCCCCGACCTTGAAATGGTCCTTGGTCGTGCATTACTCTTAAGTAAGACCCAGCTGACAGAATACGCCAAGTCAAGACTCATTGTTCCTAGATTAACCTTCCTTCAATACAAACCGCTCTACGATAAACTACTGACAGCCGTTGCCAACTACGAAACCACCTACAAAACAGTCTCCACCGAAATACAACGCCGCAAACAGCTGGAGAAAATAACCACTTCTTTGCAAGAACTCAACGAAAATGTCAAAAGCTCTGGTACTTTCTTGGTCGCACAAGCTGAAGTGAATGCCAAGTACCAAGATGATGTTGCTAAAACTCAGCAAGCTCTCCATGACTTGGAGAAGGATCAAATCAGCCGTAAGGAGGCTGAAGCACAGTCGTTACTTCAGGAGATAATAAAAATACAAGACGAGGTCGAAAAGAAAGGAAAAGCGTTGGCTGCGGCAGTCCAACAGTACCTAACAGAGCAAATAATCTCAGCCATTTTCACTGTTGCTGAAGTCATCGGGTCGCTGTTTACCGGGGGCGTCGGCCTGGCAAATATCGATAAGAAACTGACAGGTATTATACGCATTGCGGAAAAGCTAAAGAATGTTGTCCAAATTATTGAGCAGGTTAATAAGCTTTATGCACTCGGCAGAAATATGAGGAATGATATTGGTACGGTCAACCGAGCCTTAGGTAACATTCCAAGTTCATCTATCAGTAAAGATAGTTTCCCATCAATGCAGGATTGGGAAGATTTTGAAAATGATGTCGTGTCGTATACAAGTACGTCGGGCTTTTTACCAGAACAGGTGGCTGGGGAGGCGTTGGATTTTCAGCGTGAGGCAAAACGTTTATCATCGAGGGGCAAGAGATACGTAAACATTGCTGCGAACGTAGCCGAAAGAAAATACAAACAAATACAAATTGAAATGCAGCGAGATCTTGCCAAGAGACAGAGCACTCGTTTAAGAAAACTCAAGACAACATTGACGCAAACAGACCTCTCGGATAACGATGCTAAAACTACTGATCTTTTCGAAATCGGTAACATTATCAAAATGAAGGAGAATCAAGTACGTTCACAGCTCATCCAAACGTTTGTCACCATGGATGCCGCTTTGCAGTACCACTATCTTCAAAACCCAACGCTGGTAACAAGCTACGACACCATGGCCATTCAGGCAGCGGCCATTCGTCAGGTGCAATCGTCTATTTTAGCATTGGAAAATTTTCCCACAAGCCCTGTGAACCTAAAAGAGCCCATAAGATTCCCAGTTTCTAATGTGCCCGTCAAAGCTTTGCTATCTGAAGAAGGATACGCAATTAGAATTCCACTGACCTCTCTTCCTTTCCATGAGTATGTGCGAGTCCGTGTTGTGAAAATAGAAGTAAAAGCAGACAATATTGCACAGTCTAAAGATGACACTGCATATGTTCAAGCCACTGCTTTGGGTGACTCATTCGAAGACAGAGACCTTGATCGTAATCCCAAGTCCTTTACAAGCACACCCACTGAATATCGCTTTGTCTATAACATTAAAACGGGAAACCCAGTCGTGGAAGTCAACCCATCTCCAGACTTCGCTAACAAGTTTATAAAAATGACTCCTTTTGACACTTGGATCTTCCGTTTTCCAAAAGTTACCACCAACCAAGGAATCCAGTTCTCGACAGCCCTTACTACTCTCAGGATCAAATTCTTCGTGAATGTCATCTTCCACCCCCCAAAATCCACCAACAACGATCAACAGTTCGAGCGTCACCTCTCCGACGACGTGTTAGGAAGCAAAGAAAAGCTTCTCCAAGATTTGAGCGGTCGCTCATTGGTTCGTGAATGGGATGCCATTATGGCAGTAAGCGCCGAGCGCGTGAATCAACTTTGGAAGAATCAGTACGACAGTAAAACCAACGCTGGATTCGTTAAGAATATAGCAACCGAAAGATCTTTAGTCCAAGATACCAGAGGATCCAAACTCGAAGCTAGAATCATAATGGATGTCGGTCCACCCGTTATTCAGTTTATTAGAAACAACCAAAACAGGGCAACTCTGAAAATCAAAATCAAAAAGGCGACCGTGGAGTACTGGGAGTTCATTAAGAGAAGTGAAGACAAGTATAATTACAATGAAACTGCAGCAGTTACAGACAAAACTGAGATAACTGGCACCATGAACTTACTTAAACTGGAGGGATCGCTCACAAAAGGCAAAGTAGTACTTGATCTAAGTGACGGTGTTTTCGATGTCATAAAGTTACCTTTGACTGACACCCTGAAAGCAAACATCAAAACACAAATAGAGGTGTACTTTAACACCAAGTTAAAATCAGAGAATTACGAATTGGCTCGAATAACTTACGAAGATAAGCTCACACCAGCCGGTCTTGTGCCAGACAAGTTCTACCTTGCCACGGGTGGATTCGAAACTGCCACTTCCGGCTACGGGACATTGTATATCTTTTTTAAAACACGTTCGGCAAAATCGATTGTAACAGATCAAACGAAAAAGGACTTTAACGACCCGCTTTCGATTGACCAGAAAATTATTCCCAATACATTTGAAGTTGCCTTGTTCATCAGTAATAGAGTGATCTTTGACGATATCATAAGAGAAGACATCAAAAAGAAATTCAAGTTTGGTGCCCACACAGAAGTTCTTCCAGGTCAATCGATATCACCAAATCAGCAAGCCTTGTACGTAAAGGGAGACGATGGTGCATCTCACAGTATTTATATGACTCTTAAATTTGATCGATATGCAGGGACATACCCTTATACCTTCGTTATGCCAGGAAACACCCTCACAGTTAAACCTTTAAGCAATGGGCAGAAACTTCAAGTGCACTGGATCAACAACAACTTGCAGTTATCCATCCCATACGTCACTCATCATTGTCCTGGGCGATTGTCAAGCTGTTATGACGAGACTAATTATAAGTCAGTTACCTTCAGCACCAATTACGTGAGAACCTTCAAGGCCTCCATTGACAACGAATTGACGATATCGTATACAGAAGAGTCCAAATCTGGATCCGCAAGTAGCGTATATCATTGGACTGATTTTTTCCGGGCCCAAACCTACACAACTGCGAGGAACACGATCACCAGCAATGTGGGCAACTACTTGTCAGGTCTGCAGTTCAACTTTCGAAGCATATCTGCATTTGCGCTCACTCAGGTTCTCTTCCCAAGCCAGAAAGTGTTTGTCTTGACGGAGGTCTACATTCCAGGCGACATGGTTATCCTTGGCACTGTTAATACCAAACCCACGGAAGCCTCCAAGTGATCAACAACAAGCTGAATTATGAAAATGTGAGCGAAAGGTAGTTTTCGTTATGGTTTTCAGTTCAAAAACCAAAGGTGCAAACTTAAGTTATTATCAGTTATCCAGAATAAAGGAGATAAACTGATCCCACGTTTGTGGTTTGATTTAAATTGTTCCTTTAAATTTCTGATTCATAAAAGAGAGCAGTGGGATAATTAATCGAGAAGGGGAGTCAAGTTATAGCAACAGAGGAGGGAGAGCACAACCGCAACGTCGATAAAAAAAGATTTCAAGGATTACAACAATAAATACGCTCGTAGTGCAGTTTTGCTCGAAGTCTTATAGCACTATGGAAGTTCGATAGATCTGTGTGAATTTTGACACAAAAATTGTATTGTAAAGATATACATATACGAGTCTAAAATCCTGACGCCCATAACATCTAGGATCTGGCCGACCAACCCCAAAAATTTCCAATTTTTTGGGGAAAAACTAGAATATGGGACTCTCGATACGAAAATCTGTGTACAGATAGCTTCAAAATATGGTGGCTTCCGTTGCCAATTAAATCGAAGATGGCGGCCACAAATTTCGTTGAGAAAATACTGAGCACTCGCTCGCCAAAATTACGCCTGCTCTGCACGCTATATTAAACTGAAAATACAGCTACTGCGAACTAGGAAACCGGGATATCAATTAACCTAGGACTTAACCCCTTAACTCCCAAGATCTCATTGGTAATTCTTCTGACTGTCTGCCAAACGATTCTCATTATGTTTCTTTGGAGAATTTGGTATGGGATGAATTAGCAATATAATCCCATAACTGACATTTTTCTTTATTCTCATCACTTGTGTGTGTAATATTGTCTAGATATAATGAGGAGAAATTCTGTCTTAGTCATTCTCAGGAATTAAAGGGTTAAACGTCCATAACCTCGGCTACCACATTGAAACTCGAATGATCATCTTTTGGATCAAGATCAGTATCTGGGCAACTGCCCACCTACCCCTCCCCTAACTCAAAAACAGTCAATTGATAACAAGTTTGGGTTAATGTTGGATTAGGGGAGGGGTAGGTGGGCAGTTGCTTAGATACTGATATTGATATCATCTTTCTTTCATTTCATGAACCTCAAGCTCAAACTTCCCATGTGATTAGGATCAGGGTTGGGTTGTTAAAGCTGGGCTAAGATAACCCAGGATTAATGCAAGATCTGATTTCAGATTTTTAAGCTTTAAAAGAAAATTCAATCAAATTATTTTTGTCTAGAATATGATTACTAGATACTTTAAAAAAAAAAAAAACAAAAAAGGCTTTTGAATTTAGGAATAAAGGAACCCAGATTAAAATTTAACCTTGGGTAATTGCTAATCAGCCTTCAAACAACTGGGTGCTGGGCTTAAACCCTAATGCTTGGCAACCAGACTCAAACGTTCCATATGAACAGCTAGAAGCCAAAATTTTTCTTGCTATGCTGAATCTAGTATGGTCACCAGGCTAATATTATGAGGCCATTTAACCCTATCACTCCCAAGATTTCAGTATCAATTCTCCTTACTGTCTCTCTTGCATTTCTTTAATCTAAGCTCTGAGAATTTGTTTTAGAATTAAAGAATATTCCCTTGCTGATTACTGGTTTATTTTTGCCATTGTTTGAAGATGATAGTATATTGAGATTTCTTGGAAAAATTATTTCTTTATCTCTCCTGGGGGTGAAAAAGTTAAAAAATTCATAATTAAGTCAGATTATTTATTTCCATGATGCGATTATTTGATGTTTTTCCCAGGAATGATTCACCCTCTAAGGAAAGGAGTTATCTGATGTAGTTAATTTATTACCTTTTTCAATAACAATAAGGAAAAAAGAGAGGAAGAAAAAGTGGCTATATATTTTGATAAAACTGCACCTTAACCCTTAAACTCCCATGAGTGACCAAGGCAGAATTTCTCCTTACAATATCAATACAATACCAACCAGATAAGTGATGAGAATAAAGTAAAATATCAATATCGGGATAATTAGTTGATGCAATACTGAATTCTCTGAACTAACATTATAAGAATTGTATGGTTAACAGTAAGGAGAATTAAAAATTGAATCTGGGAGTTAAAGGGTCAAGGATCTGATATCAAACAAGGGGTGGTCCATAAATTCTCAATGTGAGGTGTCCAAATTTCACCTCTGAAAACCCAGGATTTTTTTGTTACTCTAAAATTTAAAGAGCAAGGAAATATTTCAATAAAAGTAAATTTGAAATATTTCATACTGAGTTGTAATTTGTGACCCTGTTGACTTGCAAGAATCTTGAGGTTAGACAGGTGATCAAAAGACCTACAGGTTTGATAAAGCAGTGTGAGGAAGATCTAAACCTAATGAATTTATTACATTTATTTCCTTTTTCATAGTCTCTGTAAAATTCACCATTATAGGGCCACAAGTTTATTAGCTCCGGCTATTTCATGCTAACCCTCATAAAATAAAGTCTTTACTTACTTACTTACTTAATTACATGATGATGATAAATTATAAAGTACCACAACCACTTATTGCTTCACCTCTATTTTGCATTTTGAGTCCAGCATTGCAGAATTCGTTTAGGAATGAACAATTGAATAGTATGGAACACTCTGATGCAGTATCTTGGAATATATTGGGCATGAGTTGTCAAGGGGATTATACTTCATGTAAGGGGTGCATGTATGACGAGATATGAAGTGCTTTTCGAAATCAACACAACTAGGAAGAATAAATTATACAAAATACAAAATTATCCATAACACACCAGTCAAAGTAAACTCCTAAACCCTCTCTTCATGGTGCTTGCACACACACCGCCCCACCCGGTTTGGAGATCAACAAGTCATTCCTCGATATGACGTCAGTACCAGTGAAGCCTCGCTTCCGTTCACTAACTGGCGCCATATTTGATTTGCCGGCTATAATGTTGCAATAGTGAAAACATCGACGCTGAACACATGGATAACGGAAAAATGCTAAATCAACTTGCTTCCCTGAATGGCTTAATTCTCGCCTTGACAGCAGTGATACTCATAAAACACTCTTTTCCTCCTTTCCTAGAGAAATTGGACCCATTTCACCGGTAAGCTTTAAAATCGGATTCGATCGAGTTGTTGTTGTCATTTTAAAATCCCTAACACACTTTTCGGCTTTAAAAGAATGACTAATAAGCAAATCATGATTGCACTGAATGATTTTATTGTACAAAGCTCAGTCAAATCATTCTAGAACTTACTGATTAATTTTGACGAAACGCTCTTACATGTGTCCTGATCATTATCTGACGCTCGTCGTTCACAAGTGACAGTTCTTTTCAGGTCTTGTCTACCTGCACTTTTGCGATCACACTCTGTGCGACGAATAAGTGTAAAATAATGGTTGTAAATAAATAACCTTACTAATTCCTACAGTTGGAACAGCAAGTGCAAGTGTAACTATTACGGTAAACGATGTCAACGAAGCTCCAAGCTTTACGCTGTCTTCGTACAGCGGTGAAATTTCAGAGAACAGCGCTCATGGAGTTGATATCATTACAATATTTGCTGTAGATCCTGATGGTAGCGATACGCTGACTTATAACCTCTCGGGCTCGGGTGAGTTAAAAAATAAAGTTGGTTATATCGACGAACTAAGATTGACACTAAAGAAAATTTGTTCAACTTGTGCGACTAGTTGTCCTTACGGCTACCGCTGCCATACGGAAGCATACCCTGTAGCAAGTTTATTGGAAATGAACAATAGCCTTTATTTGACTTGAACATGCTGAGATATTTACCCGCTGGCATCGTCTATTCCGAAGAATAGACGAGGAAAGTGGAATTACCTAGTTTCAGCTAAGACACGTGGTGACATTAGAAGTTAAACCAATCACGCACAAGCAAAAACATTTGATAGATTATTGGCTAAAAAGATCAACAATGAGGACTAATCCTTCCTTTCGTTGCTAAGGTTCGTCGCTGTTCAATGCCCTGAGCAATGGAATCATAGAGGTCGCTGGAAGCCTTGATTTCGAGACAACACCTAGTTATTCCTTGACCCTGGCGGCAACAGACTCGGGCTCTCTAACTGACACGACAGCAGTTGTCATATCAGTCGGGGATGTTAACGAGAGTCCCTCATTTGTTGGTGCGCCATATTCTTCTATTGTTCCAGAGATAAAAGAATATGGCGACTGTAGCCGCTACTGAACCAGACTTAGGTAGGTTTAACGATGACAATTCTTGTGTCCACAGTAGTCACAGCGTAGCTCGCTAAAAGAATGTTCAGGGTCTCGAAATTGCTTCTGGAGTTGGGTTCTGGTGTTGTTAACATGGAGGTACACTTGATTTGCTTTATAAAGGTTTCACCTCATTGCAATTTTGCCCTAACATTTCTCCCCCCTAAAGACGAGTTCGCTCCATCAACTTTAACAAGTTCGCCCCTTCCCCCTAAATTAGTTCGCCCCCAAATCTTCGACTCGATAACATGGCACATTGTGACTTTCTATCATTTTCTGTCATATTTAACATCAGTTGATTCAGACCTTCAGACTGTTTACGAAAGTTTTTCTGACAGCTTATTTTTATTTACTTTGCAGGAGATTCCATCACATTTTCCTTATCTGGCGCCAAAAGCTCCGACTTTACCATCCACCCTACAAGTGGAGTTGTCACCCTTAACAACGCTTTGAACTACGAATCACTCAACCTCTATTCACTCACTGTAACGGCGTTGGATGGTAACAGTTATGGCAACGGAAGCTTGAGGTCAACATCTTTAACCGTTACGGTGACCAATCGGAATGACGCACCAGTCTCTCTCAGCAATTCTTACTCGGCGACAATTGCAGAGGACGAACCTGGTGGAACAAATGTGTTGAAAACCGGCGCCTCCGACGAAGACGGACATGGAATCTTGTTTAGCTTGTCGGGAAGTTCTGATTTTGATATTCTCAACACGGGAATGATTCGTATTAAGACGGGAGTCACTTTAGATTACGAGACACAAGATAGTTATAACTTGACTGTGGAGTTTTCCGATGGTACAGCGAGTATTTCCAAGTTTGTATCTATCACCGTGCTTGACAGGAACGACGCCCCGACACTTCCGAGTTCTCCATACTCCATGAGCGTTTCCGAAGAGGTATCGATCGGCACGAGTGTCTTCGTGGCCAGCCGAGTGACCAGGATGGGGATTCGCTGGTGTATTCATTGTCCGGAGCTGGTGTGACGCATTTTACTATTGACTCTAATACGGGAATTGTAACGACCTCTCAGGCATTGAACTTCTAAGATACCATTTCTTATTTTATGACTGGTGAGTATAGATGATTTCCAAGAAAGTTCTGTTTGTATCCAAAAAGAGATTTTCTACCTCAAAAGCGGGACTGATTCATTAAACGATCGTGATGTAAACCAGCAGATTATGAAATATATCCTTCCCCTTGTGAATATATGTTATGTCTTTAAAAATTTGCTTAAACACCATGGTTGTGATCATAAATGAATGCTCAAAATCGTTATCCTGCTGTTCTACTCACTGTTCGTCTGCTGTTCTGCCAGGCACTGTCTTCGTCAGTCGATGAGGTTGGACCTGTTGACTAAGACTGGCGGTGTAAGAGACGAAACGCTGCGCTTCTCGATTAATGGTTCGACTTTGCAACCAATACTGACTCTAAATCGTACTGAAAAGCGATTGTTCATTCATTTGCAACACATTGTGTGCCTGTGCAATCCCATTCTCAGATTAACCTTTTGCAGTCTGGCAACTGCTTTATGGATTTTGTACTATTTTGTTTGGAGGTCTTTCTGTTATATACTTTTGGTTCCTTTTTAATCAGATATCACACATATGCTCTTACCTCTCCCCCATAGTACATGTTTCTGATGGAAAAGGCGGCCGCGACTCCATCAGTCTCACCATCAGTGTAAGTGATGCAAACGATGCCCCACAATTCCTTGGGGCGCCATATACGGCGGCCATTGATGAAGGGCTTTCAAGTGGATTCACCTTACTAACGGCTTCGGCAATCGATGATGACAGCGGTGATACGCTGCAGTACAGCCTTTTGGGTACCAACAACGCTGACTTTGCGATATCAAGCAGTACTGGTCTTATAAGCACTGCAAAGAGCTTAGATTATGAAACAGTGACCTCATACGCCCTCACTGTATCAGTGCAGGACGGCAAAACAACCGTAACAACTTCTTTGACAATTACTGTAAACAATAAGAACGATGCACCCGTGTTCAAGAACGCGCCTTATCTAAAAGCGGTTGATGAAAACGACGCAGGCGCACCCGTATAAATTGTGAGCTATACTGTATACTTCTTTTCATTTTTTTCTTTTTTTTTTTTTCGAGTTTCAACATTTGACGACAATAAAGAGTTTCAGTTGCTATTTTTGGATACTCAACAAAACATGTTGTTAATACCCGCTAATTAACTCTCCTGTAAGTGGACATGCAACCTATTTTTCTATGGTGTCCACTTTTGGGAATATATCTCTTCGACAGACATTTCTACCAACGGACATTTTTTCCAATTCCCGAGGATTTTCGCTTACGAGAGAGTTGACTGTATTTGAATTTGATGTCTTGTGTCACTCGGCCCTGCCTCCACCACCTACTGCGCTCGACGTTAGGAGAACGCGTACTATTCGTGTCGCTTCTGTCTGGATACTATGCAATTTCAGGATTTGGGAGGCATCTTGGACCAGCTGACAATTCGCCTCGATATCATGCGATAGCTTTGAATCCCACTGCTTAATTCAAGTCCCACAGGTTGATCTCGCTTCGGTCTGGATGCCGTCCGATTTAACCTTAAACTCCCACAAGTGATCAACATGCAAAATCTCCCTTTTCATACGATATCCAGAAAACAGATAATGGCAAGCTAATCAGTTAAAAGTTGTTCTCTTAATTTAACACCAAATTCTTGTAAATAATTTAAAAGGAAATGTGAAGTAGCTACAGGGGAGAATAAACGATCAGATCTTGGGATTTAAAGAATGAAGGTTGAGACAGCGGTCAAACTGCGGGTATGCGGGAGGGGATCAATTCTGGCTTGCTGCGCGCAAAATTTCAAAGGAAAACATAAGAAACAACCACTTTCGCGGAAAAGTTGCGAAATAATATAAGAACGTTCATAGGAATCTGTGTAAGGAAACAAAAGTGGGGAAAAGGGAAACTCCCAGACTTTTCGAAGCTTCTTAGGCTATCCTGTCGATTTGCCATTCTTTTTTGAGCTTTACCAAACAAGTTCCACGCTTGTTAAAATCCCTGACTTACTGGCTTGTCTTTGTTTGTAACTTGTGTGAGAAAACCTGGTTCTGACAGCCTGAAAGCAAGTGACCTGGTCATTAAAATGTTCACATATGCGTAGACTTTGACTGCTGTGCTATCCTGGATTAGCTGACCACTCGCCTCGATTCCATGAGAGGGACTCGTTTCCATGTGGTAGCCAATTACGTGGACAATCCCTTAAATAGAAAATAATTCTTTCAAAAAGACTACAAAGTTATGCAAGTTTCTTGTTGAATTGAAACTAGTGAACTTCTGTAAGATACAATATAACCGTCTGTTAATTTTGATCTACCATTCGTTTTGGCCATCACCATCAAATCAAGTCCATTACCCAGATGTTAAATTATCGAAGCTTACTTGGTTTACAGGCAAGTGATTGAAGGGGGTAAGTGGTACTATACTGGTGGAGGTCTTGCAAGATGACTGAATGAAGGGCGTAACTTACTGCGTCGGTGGAAGAGCATAGCAGGTTAATTTAGTTTTTTTTTAACTGAGTTGATAATGTAAATTGGCTATCGTAAAGAGTTTCAGAGCTGACGTTTCGTGTGTTAGCCCTTCATCGGAGCAAAAGAAACGACAGCTTTGCAACAGTTAACGATGGCCAATTTACGTTATCAACTCAGTTGATAATACTACTTACCCCGTATTTGGAGCGTTAACACTTCGTAAGAGCGAATAATAGAATACGAGACGTCAGCTTCAGAAACTCGCTATGGCAGCTAATTTACGTGGACAATCCCTTAAATAGAAAATAATTCTTTCAAAAAGACTACAAAGTTATGCAAGTTTCTTGTTGAATTGAAACTAGTGAACTTCTGTAAGATACAATATAACCGTCTGTTAATTTTGATCTACCATTCGTTTTGGCCATCACCATCAAATCAAGTCCATTACCCAGATGTTAAATTATCGAAGCTTACTTGGTAATTTTATTATCAATAGCTGACTTGATAATACCAATTTACCCTATTAAACTCTCCCACCGACGCAGCACCACAGTTTCTTAAGAAACTTACCTGTTTTATCGAACCTTATTGCTGTGTTCGGCTTTGACATTACCTGAAAGTACCCCACAAGTTAAATTTCCCTGAATATTTCTGGGCAATGTAATACAATTACTGAATATCATTTTACCAGAGACCGAACGAACTTTTCCAATCCATGATTACTACCAGTTTGCTAAAAGAAAATTTTATGATCGATTCTTTGTCTCAATTTTGTCAACGTTTGGCACTGCAAACTCACTTATTAAAAAAAAAGATCTTGAAGTCTTTGAGATTCCGTCATGGTTACTTGAATTTGGTTGAAATCGCAAGCTCTGTAACTCACGCCTCTCTTTCACGCCTCTCTCTCTAAAATTGTTTTTCGTCTAGCTTTTACTGATGATAATCTAGCGTTTCCACATCATCCGATTGTGAAAATGTAGGTTGATTAGAAAAAAACAAAGAGCCGGGTGCCAGACGGGAATTTACAGGCAAGTGATTGAAGGGGGTAAGTGGTACTATACTGGTGGAGGTCTTGCAAGATGACTGAATGAAGGGCGTAACTTACTGCGTCGGTGGAAGAGCATAGCAGGTTAATTTAGTTTTTTTTTAACTGAGTTGATAATGTAAATTGGCTATCGTAAAGAGTTTCAGAGCTGACGTTTCGTGTGTTAGCCCTTCATCGGAGCAAAAGAAACGACAGCTTTGCAACAGTTAACGATGGCCAATTTACGTTATCAACTCAGTTGATAATACTACTTACCCCGTATTTGGAGCGTTAACACTTCGTAAGAGCGAATAATAGAATACGAGACGTCAGCTTCAGAAACTCGCTATGGCAGCTAATTTACGTTAAAAGCTCAGTTGATAAAACCAAACTTCAGGAAATACGAGCGATAAGTACTCTGATTTCATTATTTGTCACTGAGGACAAGACAAATATGAGATTATTCTAGTTTCAAGACAGTTATTCAAGTTTCTTTCTCTACGTGCTCGATATTGCAATTTGATTGACAATTGTTCGCAAACTAATCATGAAACCATCAAACTCGTTCGAGGTTGTAAAATCCAACGTGACTACCGTGAGCAAATAAAGTCTCCAATACCCTCTTCTTTTGGCGCGGTGAGATGTCAAAAAAGTTACAGCCAACTAAAGCTTTGAAAGATACAGTACTTAATTGTTGGGCCTATTTCCCATAAGCCTGGCTCATTTTTTTTTTTTAAATTGTTATCTGGAAGAGTTCGCAATTCCAACAGAACATTAGTGAAGACCTTTTATGGGTCTCTTTTCAAGAGTATCTTTTCAAGAGTATCTTTTCAAGAGTATCTTTTCAGACCATCATAGTTCATTTTTTATTTATTCTGTGGAAATATTATGTCAAACGAAGGGGGAAAGTGAAAAAGCGGAAGCTCATAATCAATACCAATCCTGTCTGTTGTAATGGTACATGAAACAGAATTCCTATTTCGGTTCCCTCTTTTTTTTCAAACCTTTTTTTTTTTACGATAAGCTCAAATAGTAAATAGTACTCAGAGACTGGTGGATGTACTGTGTGCAAAATATTCGTCGACATATTTTCAGGGGTGAGTGACAGGAAACCATTGAATGGTCTAAAGACGATACAAAATCGCAAAGTTTCGATCATTCCATATTGTACAATTGCAATTGTAGTGGTTAAAATTGAAGTAGAACACCGATTTCTCGAGCCCACGGTATCTCGAAACTTTCAATAATTTCAACCATAACAGTCTCATCGATATTTATAATTCATTTGTCAACTTTATCTCGTGAATCACGACTCTTTAGTTTTTAACAAGAAAAATTCAAAATTCCTTCTAATTTAACTGCTCTGATTCATGATTCATGATTCCGCTTCCTCCCCCGAAAAACTGGCTTCCCTCGCTCAGAACTGTAGATCTGTAAATCTGATTGAAACCAATTTCCTTTTGCCCAAAATAGCCGCAACATCGTGCGAAACGCGACGTGAATCTGCCATACCATGTTCTTCCCAATGTCTGAAACCTGTTGAATACCCGATGGATTTTTTTCTTGTGGCTCCGGTGAAACTCAATTGTACCTGCTTTAAATTAGTTTCCTTGAGATCTTGTCAATCAAATGTTTTCCACAAGCCAGGCGGTGGTCACGAAAAAGAGAAACTATTCTGGAAGAAGGTCGATGAATTTTATATTGGAATGAAGATAAAAAATCAAATGTTCGGACATATGTCAAATAAAATTTAAATTACGAGGAACAGTTGATAACCAATTTTTTTCTTTGCCTTAATTATCTTGTTCAGGCCATGATACAAATATCTCATTATGATTTGTTTAAAACGAAACAATGATTAGAAACTTCGAGGAAAGCCTTTAAGAGAGGCCATAAACAACTCAAAAGGAATTATGAAGTGTATCATGATACTGAAATCTGTCTAGAGACCCTAAGTCTAAAAAGTCTTGTTCATTGAAGCAACGACGATGTGAGACTGTAAATATAAATACAGCGACGCCTTTCAAGCGTACTTTGTGTGTTTAAAAACGCTTGCTCTTGTTCACACTGTGGGAGTTCTTGTTCTTGGTTTTTTTTTTTGCTTTTTTTTCTACTTCTCTTGTCGCGCTTTCAGTGATTCGAAAGTTTTTTTTCACTTTACTATGAAACAACAAAAGCCCAAACAATTTGTCTGGTTAAATTTTAATGGTTCAACCTGTTACAAAGTAAATGAAAGAAAAAGGAAAAATAGGAAAATTTTCAAAAGGTATAAAATATAGAAAACAACTGAAAATGCAAGCACCAAGTCTGTGCTAAGGAAATCTGATAGGATCGATTAATTTTCACAACAAAATATCTTCCAGACGTAAACATCAACCCTACAACAAAACAATTGAAATTTCAACAAGTCGAAGGAAGATCAATTATTTATACTGTACTATTGTCACGATTCTTGCAACTGGTCGGTCATTATCCAAGGCGCCCTAATCAGAGATCCGTGAAAAATGGTGATGTAATCTTAAAAAAACCCACGCACACAAATTTTATGAACTCTAAGGCGAGGTCTCCTCTTCACAGTGCCTTGACTCTTAAAGCGAGAGCAGCAAGGGTAACGTTAAAACATAACTTCATATTCGTAGAATAACTTCACAATATTACTTTTCGTGACATTTGTTTTATTTTACAGAAGACTCAGCGAAAACAGCCCAAGAACGGTTTACCAAGTAAGAGATTTTTCAAGTTTCATTTGCTAACGAGTGGCCGGTAACAAAGAGATCCCCTAACAACAGGTAAGTAACTAAAAAACACGTACAATACAATAGCTTCAAGTCTTAACTACAAATGATGATAGATAAAGCCGAATCTGTGCTCGGGTGGGAAAGTGCTTGAGGGGTTTTAGCATCTGATACTCGCAAAAATTCCCTTAAAAGTAATTCCCTCGTTAGGAAGTGTACATCCCAAAAAAAGTCTCGGAACTTATTTACCCTATGACCCCTAAGAGTGACCAGCATCTAATTTCTCCTTACAAAATCACGCCAGGATTAAACATTATGGTAACGAGAATAAAGGAAATGATCACAAACTTAAAGAGCTGTTGATTGTTGAACAAATTCTCCTTGTCAGCACTTATGGAAATGTAGAAAAAATAGTATGGGGAATATGCATACTGATGTTAGGAAGTAAAGAGTTAAGAGAAGCAGAAGAGAGAAATAGGCCTCAGAGGTTGCTTTCAAATGAACAGCATCGGAAACGCGCGGAGTGGGAAGAGAATAAAAAATGTTGCCAAGGAAGTGATTGGCAATTTTTCAAGTCACAACTTATCGCCTTAGCTCTTCAAAGAGGAAACTGGATTGAAAAATCGAAAAAGGCGTCGACCATTTGCGCGAGTAGTTCCAACTTTTCCTTACAATAGATTTTAATAATTAATAGATTTTGATGTCGTATAAAACCTTTGTAGATGTAAAAGGATTATTGTGTCTTCTCATCATTTCACCCTGACATAACTGCGATATTTGCTAATCATCATTAGATTTAGCGCAACTTCGTTTCTTTTCTTAATTTTTTTCAGGTTAATCGCACGTTGTTTAAATGTCGTATTTTGAAATTTTGCATTTACTTTTTGAGTTGCAGACGCTTTACTGTCGGAGGGTGTTTACGAAACATGGCTGTAGCCGTCACTTTCGTTTTTCTTGCTGTGCTACAGGGAATTCAAGGTGAGAACTCTTAAGCAACAATACTATTATTGCACAATCAAGAACACGCGGGATGTCGAGAAAACACAGTCACGCTCTGCAAGCTCTTCGAGTGCTCTCGCAACACTGACGATCCAGATGGGTTTACCATGTTAAAGAAGCCGAGAAAATGTGTTTCATTACCCCTAAAGCATAACTGTAAACGCGTTTTACCCGAGAGAATAATTAATTCATCGTCTACTTTGTGATCAAGTCGCTGATTTTTAGCAAACACAATCAAAAGAGGGACGTAAAAACCAATCAAAGCGCTCGAGAGAGAATGAACAACAGAGAAGAACGACAATGAGTGAATTTATGGATTTCATAAGACTTTCAGGAAAATTCTTGAACGAAATGCCTATAAATTCATTGTTATCGATTCCTTGAAACGAAGAAAATAGGAACTTTTGTTTCTGTGACAGAGGTCTTGAGAAATTGTGGTTTTTTACTTTTGCTGCGTGTTTAATTTAAAGTTTACAACCTTTTAGTTCAACCACATACTTGCAATCTTATCAATCTTCTTGGTAACTGAATAATTGTTTCCCCAAATCGTTTAATTTTTAATTTGTACTCATTTTTATTGCGGGATTTCATACCAGTATAGGATTTACAGTGGTGTGTAGACTTAAACAATAAATTAGTCGACCACTCACATGAAGCGTGTTATGTAAAGTTGCGTTATAAAATGCTGTTCTTCATTTACATCATCACTGCGCATAAGCATCACACCTAACGAAAATTCCATCCTAACAGTATGAAAGAAGTTTGCGACCATCGACGTAAATAAACGGCCTAGCCCACCACGAGCGCCAATAGCACAGTGTTAGAACATTCGAAGTACTGATTGGATGGTCGTCGGTGTAGTGTATTAGGACAGCGGTAGTTCGCATATATATCCGGGAACCTAAAGTGTGTGCGAGAGCGGGAAAGTGAGGAGTAATTCATGTACTTCGTGTGCTCGGAATACATATTTTAGAGCTTCAATCAACAGGGCTTCCTTGCCAAACGAATTGAAATAAACCACTCTACCTTGCTCAATTTTTAATAGGAACTTAAAAACGTTTTTAAGTGTTTTGTCTTCGTTTAGTTTAGACGAGTTAAAGAGTTATGGCGTCCTCAAGTTTACATAGCAATTAAATATGCTTTGTATGATTCGTTGCATTTAAGTACAAATTATAGCGCCGCTGACACTATACCTAGGGCGCAGTTTCCCACGCCATGTGCATTGCTTGAGCGTTACTTGCAGTTTTCTTTTTCTTTTTGCTGTTTTTGCCGAGTTAGTTTAAGCGAAGAATTTTAGGCTGGGTAAGAAGCAATAACTTCGAATCTTCGCCAAATAGATCCTCAATTGCCATTCGTTGTGATTATCCTGTACATGAATACAAGGAATCTGGACACATAGAAGTTGTTGTGTCGTATTTATTTTGCCAAGCGTAGGTGGCCCCAACACGCTTTAATTAGCACTTTTGAAATAAATTTTTGCTGATTTGATTTAACTGATCTTTATTTTTAGATATTTTTAGTTTATTTATTCTTCAGAAGACCCCCATAAAAACCACTTAAAGTGATGCCAACCACTTCGAGTGATGGAGGTCTCCTCTTAAAATTTGGATTTCATTATTATTATTATTATTGTTGTTATTGTCATTATTATCATCATTATTAATATTATTTTTATTATCGTTATGATAAGGTCCAATTCTTGTTTCCTCTTCGAGATTTATTCCAATTTCCTTTTCTTTTCTACAACTTGAATTAACTTGATTTCAATACGTTTGAAATCGCCAAATTCATATTTTATTATAAAAATAACTTATTGCCCCCATTGCTTCTCAATCTTTTTGTGACGAATAGCCAAAATCACTACTATGACACCAGAACAACCAGTAATTATCGAACCCATTTGTGCCGTACAAATCTCAAGTAATTTACAATTCTCCAAGGTCCTAAAATTTGGAACTCTCTTCCTGTTTCAGTCACTTGTTCGTCAAACCTGTTTGGCTTTAAGACGAAAATGCAAGAGTTTTTATTTAAATAATCACTGAATTAGCCTAGCCGCACATTCGCAGCACTTTTTCTTTCCTTTATTTATTGTTGTAAGTGAGGTGGCTCTCCCATAAGCCCGGTGGCTTCCTGGGTCTCCTCGCCTATAAACGCTGTAAATAAATTTTTGTATTGTGTAAATAAGGCAAAGAAAGATAATAATGATGATAATGATGAAGAAGTATGCATTTTACAAATTTTTTTCCTTTACGAGGAAACAGAATGCAACCCAATGAAGATACTACAATAGCTGGAAAAAAGATATTAAAAAGATATTAAAATGTTTTTTTTTCGTTTTTTTCGCAAGGTAAATTTCAATCCACTATAACTAATTTTCTGACTTCCTTTGATTCTATTTCAGCCAACAAGCTTGGCAAACCATTCAGCATTCTTGATGGTTTGAAGGCAGTCTTACCGAGTGATGATAATATTAGTCCACTGTTTTACTCAGTGACAAAGTCCACGTTGTTAAAAAACGTACAGCATCAAACCACCAAGAGTGACATCACATATTTCGGTGACTTTATCCAGGTGACCTACCATCCAGATGAAAAGGATTTGATCAAACAATTCTTCGCCATTTGGCGTTTTGAGGACGAGATCCGTGACGCGGCAGCATTTACCTATCAACCGAGGTCAACTAACATGGATTCCTATGCCCAACTCCTTGGGATAACTCCTAGCAACATGGTGGGGAAATATTACGTTCTGGCACGTTATTGGAAAAGAATAAGCACAACCATCGTCACCAATTCAGAATTTTCAAATCTTGAGCCAACCTCCGTTTCCTCAGATGCGACAAGTGACGAGATAACAGCTCTTTTTTCAAAATACGGTACACATTACGTTTCCGGTTATGAGATGGGAGACTTTATTTACCAAGTATTTGTGTACGACCAAGAAATCGGTTCCGAGAAAGTCCGTAAATTCTTTCCCTTCGAAGATACTTCATTCAGCTTCGGTCCCAGAGGTTACTCTTTCCGCCCGTTTACCCAGCCAAGAGATGGCGAACAGGGGTATACTCTTGAAGCAGGAAAGATTTTGGCGGCGAGCGGTGATATGGCTTTGAAGAATATCCTACCGAAACTGAAGGACGATGTCTACAAAGTGAAGGAGAGCATCTTTATGTTTTTAGTAACACAAGCTTACCAGGACACTGACAACCTCAAGACATTAATCCCAATGGGCCTTTCCTTCAAAGGGATTATCAACACACTCTTCACGGCAGAATCACCTTCTAAGTCGAAGTGGAACGATGTACTATCTGCGACAATTTTCCAGAAATTTGGGGCAGCCAGTCACCCTAACTTTCCTTTGCTCATAGACCCTAATGTTGCTGGTTTTTATGGAAGTTTCAACCCGGATCTTGTCACATCCACCGCTACTAACTACGTCACCATAAGCCAAATGAGCTTTAAGCTGGACGATTTAGTCATTTCAGACCCTAAGTTCGTCACACATTTATTCATCTTTGCAGATGTCTTACAAATCAGCGCAACTGCCAAGCTGATGCTTCCCGGCTCAAAACAGATTTATCTTGTGTGCCGAGAGTTCTTGGCTTTATCCTCTGGTAACAAGGTCCCAGAAATAATTGTTGGATCCCATGAAAATTCTGAGCCTGTCGTTAAAATATTTGCCAAAACCTTTCGTGGAATATTGAAGCTCACCCAAACCAAGACCGGCACACATAACACTTACGCAAACGACTACGTATACAAGACTGTGAAAGACCAATCCAACCAATTTACAGTCAAAGTCGACAATACCAAGAAACTGCTCTACCCCGATAAGAAAACTGCAGCGGAACTGTACGACAGTGATGGAAAATCTCATGAAGCAAGGTGGGTCTACCAAAGCTTTGTGAACAGCTTAGAGCTAGCTGCGACTAGCGTACAAAGCATTTTGGCTGTCCGTTCCTCACCCAGTTTAGTTAACAGTGCGGGGAAAACAGCTGGCGAAAGTTTGAATTGGATTACAGAGACCCTTACGAATTCTTCACCCTTATCCCCCGACCTTGAGATGGTCCTTGGTCGTGCATTACTCTTAAGTAAGACCCAGCTGACAGAATACGCCAAGTCAAGACTCATTGTTCCCAGATTAACCTTCCTTCAATACAAACCGCTCTACAATAAACTACTGACAGCCGTTGCCAACTACGAAACCACCTACAAAACAGTCTCCACCGAAATACAACGTCGCAAACAGCTGGAGAAAATAACCACTTCTTTGCAAGAACTCAACAAAAATGTCAAAAGCTCTGGTACTTTCTTGGTCGCACAAGCTGAAGTGAATGCCAAGTACCAAGATGATGTTGCTAAAACTCAGCAAGCTCTCCATGACTTGGAGAAGGATCAAATCAACCGTAAAGAGGCTGAAGCACAATCGCTACTTCAGGAGATAATAAAAATACAAGACAAGGTCGAAAAGAAAGGAAAAGCGTTGGCTGCAGCAGTCCAACAGTACCTAACAGAGCAAATAATCTCAGCCATTTTCACTGTTGCTGAAGTCATCGGGTCGCTCTTTACCGGGGGCGTCGGCCTGGCAAATATCGATAAGAAACTGACAGGTATTATACGAATTGCGGAAAAGCTAAAGATTGTTGTCCAAATTATCGAGCAGGTTAATAAGCTTTATGCACTCGGCAGAAATATGAGGAATGATATTGGTACGGTCAACCGAGCCTTAGGTAACATTCCAAGTTCATCTATCAGTAAAGATAGTTTCCCATCAATGCAGGATTGGGAAGATTTTGAAAATGATGTCGTGTCGTATACAAGTACGTCGGGATTTTTACCGGAAAAGGTGGCTGCGGAGGCGTTGGATTTTCAGCGTGAGGCAAAACGTTTATCATCGAGAGGCAAGAGATACGTAAACATTGCTGCGAACGTAGCCGAAAGAAAATACAAACAAATACAGATTGAAATGCAGCGAGATCTTGCCAAGAGACAGAGCACTCGTTTAAGAAAACTCAAGACAACATTGACACAAACAGACCTCTCGGATAACGATGCTAAAACTACTGATCTCTTCGAAATCGGTAACATTATCAAAATGAAGGAGAATCAAGTACGTTCACAGCTCATCCAAACGTTTGTCACCATGGATGCCGCTTTGCAGTACCACTATCTTCAAAACCCAACGCTGGTAACAAGCTACGACACCATGGCCATTCAGGCAGCGGCCATTCGTCAGGTGCAATCGTCTATTCTAGCACTGGAAAATTTTCCCACAAGCCCTGTGAACCTAAAAGAGCCCATAAGATTCCCAGTTTCTAATGTGCCCGTCAAAGCTTTGCTATCTGAAGAAGGATACGCAATTAGAATTCCACTGACCTCTCTTCCTTTCCATGAGTATGTGCGAGTCCGTGTTGTGAAAATCGAAGTAAAAGCAGACAATATTGCACAGTCTAAAGATGACACTGCATATGTTCAAGCCACTGCTTTGGGTGACTCATTCGAAGACAGAGACCTTGATCGTAATCCCAAGTCCTTTACAAGCACACCCACTGAATATCGCTTTGTCTATAACATTAAAACGGGAAACCCAGTCGTGGAAGTCAACCCATCTCCAGACTTCGCTAACAAGTTTATAAAAATGACTCCTTTTGACACTTGGATCTTCCGTTTTCCAAAAGTTACCACCAACCAAGGAATCCAGTTCTCGACAGCGCTTACTACTCTCAGGATCAAATTCTTCGTGAATGTCATCTTCCACCCCCCAAAATCCACCAACAACGATCAACAGTTCGAGCGTCACCTCTCCGACGACGTGTTAGGAAGCAAAGAAAAGCTTTTTCAAGATTTGAGCGGTCGCTCATTAGTGCGTGAATGGGATGCCATTATGGCAGTAAGCGCCGAGCGCGTAAATCAACTTTGGAAGAATCAGTACGACAGTAAAACCAACGCTGGATTCGTTAAGAATATAGCAACCGAAAGATCTTTAGTCCAAGATACCAGAGGATCCAAACTCGAAACTAGAATCATGATGGATGTCGGTCCACCCGTTATTCAGTTTATTAGAAACAACCAAAACAGGGCAACTCTGAAAATCAAAATCAAAAAGGCGACTGTGGAGTACTGGGAGTTCATTAAGAGAAGTAAAGACAAGTATAATTACAATGAAACTGCAGCAGTTACAGACAAAACTGAGATAACTGGCACCATGAACTTACTTAAACTGGAGGGATCGCTCACAAAAGGCAAAGTAGTACTTGATCTAAGTAACGGTGTTTTCGATGTCATACAGTTACCTTTGACTGACACCCTGCAAGCAAACATCAGAACACAAATAGAGGTATACTTTAACACCAAGTTAAAATCAGAGAATTACGAATTGGCTCGAATAACTTACGAAGATAAGCTCACACCAGCCAGTCTTGTGCCAGACAAGTTCTACCTTGCCACGGGTGGATTCGAAACTGCCATTTCCGGCTACGGGACATTGTATATCTTTTTTAAAACACGTTCGGCAAAATCGATTGTAACAGATCAAACGAAAAAGGACTTTAACGACCCGCTTTCAATTGACCAGAAAATTATTCCCAATACATTTGAAGTTGCCTTGTTCATCAGTAATAGGGTGATCTTTGACGATATCATAAGAGAAGACATCAAAAAGAAATTCAAGTTTGGTGCCCACACAGAAGTTCTTCCAGGTCAATCGATATCACCAAATCAGCAAGCCGTATACGTAAAGGGAGACGATGGTGCATCACACAGTATTTATATGACTCTTAAATTTGATCGATATAAAGGGACATACCCTTATACCTTCGTTATGCCAGGAAACACCCTCACAGTTAAACCTTTAAGCAATGGGCAGAAACTTCAAGTGCACTGGATCAACAACAACTTGCAGTTATCCATCCCATACGTCACTTATCATTGTCCCGGGCGATTGTCAAGCTGTTATGACGTGACTAATTATAAGTCAGTTACCTTCAGCACCAATTACGTGAGAACCTTCAAGGCCTCCATTGACAAGGAATTGACGATATCGTATACAGAAGAGTCCACATCTGGATCCGCAAGTAGCGTATATCATTGGACTGATTTTTTCCGGGCCCAAACCTACACAACTGCGAGGAACACGATCACCAGCAATGTGGGCAACTACTTGTCAGGTCTGCAGTTCAACTTTCGAAGCATATCTGCATTTGCGCTCACTCAGGTTCTCTTCCCAAGCCAGAAAGTGTTTGTCTTGACGGAGGTCTACATTCCAGGCGACATGGTTATCCTTGGCACTGTTAATACCAAACCCACGGAAGCCTCCAAGTGATCAACAACAAGCTGAATTATGAAAATGTGAGCGAAAGGTAGTTTTCGTTATGGTTTTCAGTTCAAAAACCAAAGGTGCAAACTTAAGTTATTATCAGTTATCCAGAATAAAGGAGATGAACTGATCCCACGTTTGTGGTTTGATTTAAATTGTTCCTTTAAATTTCTGATCCATAAAAGAGAGCAGTGGGATAATTAATCGAGAAGGGGAGTCAAGGTATAGCTACAGAGGAGGGAGAGCACAACCGCAACGTCGATAAAAAGGGTTTCAAGGATTACAACAATTAATACGCTCGTAGTGCAGTTTTGCTCGAAGTCTTATAGCACTATGGAAGTTCGATAGATCTGTGTGAATTTTGACACAAAAATTGTATTGTAAAGATATACATATACGAGTCTAAAATCCTGACGCCCATAACATCCAGGATCTGGCCGACTAACCCCAAAAATTTTCAATTTTTTTGGGAAAAACTAGAATATGGAACTCTCGATACGAAAATCTGTGTACAGATAGCTTCAAAATATGGTGGCTTCCGCTGCCAATTAAATCGAAGATGGCGGCCACAAATTTCGTTGAGAAAATACTGAGCACTCGCTCGCCAAAATTACGCCTGCTCTGCACGCTATATTAAACTGAAAATGCAGCTACTGCGAACTAGGAAACCGGGATATCAATTAACCTAAGACTTAACCCCTTAACTCCCAAGATCTCATTAGTAATTCTTCTGACTGTCTGCCAAACGATTCTCATTATGTTTCTTTGGAGAATTTGGTATGGGATGAATTAGCAATATAATCCCATAACTGACATTTTTCTTTATTCTCATCACTTGTGTGTGTAATATTGTCTAGATATAATGAGGAGAAATTCTGTCTTAGTCATTCTCAGGAATTAAAGGGTTAAACGTCCATAACCTCGGCTACCACATTGAAACTCGAATGATCATCTTTTGGATCAAGATCAGTATCTGGGCAACTGCCCACCTACCCCTCCCCTAACTCAACAACAGTCAATTGATAACAAGTTTGGGTTAATGTTGGATTAGGGGAGGGGTAGGTGGGCAGTTGCCTAGATACTGATATTGATATCATCTTTCTTTCATTTCATGAACCTCAAGCTTAAACTTCCCACGTGATTAGGATCAGGGTTTGGTTGTTAAAGCTGGGTTGAGATAACCCAGGATTAGTGCAAAATCTGATTTCAGATTTTTAAGCTTTAAAAGAAAATTCAATCAAATTATTTTTGTCTAGAATATGATTACTAGATACTTTAAAAAAGGATCCAGAAAATTATCCTGCCAAAAAAGGCTTTTGAACTAGGAAACCGGGATATAAATTATCCTAAGACTTAACCCCGTAACTCCCAAGATCTCATTGTTAATTCTCCTTATTGTCTGCCAAACGATTCTCATTATGTTAGTTTGGAGAATTTGGTATGGGATCAATTAGTAATATAATATAAACTTGAATGATCATCTTTCTTTCATTCCATGACCCTCAAGCTCAAATTTCCCATGCGAATAGGACCAGGGCTGGGTTGTCAAAGCTGGGTTAAGATAACCCAGGATTAGTGTGAAATCTGATTTCAGATTTCTGAAAGCTTTAAATTAAAGAAAATACAATCAAATTATTTTTGTCTAGAATAGGATTACTGGATGCTTAAAAAGGATCCAGAAAATTATCCTGCCAAAAAGGATTAAAATTTAACCTTGGGTAATTGCTAATCAGCCTTGAAACAACTGGGTCCTGGGCTTAAACCCTAATGCTTGGCAACCAGACTCAAACGTTCCATATGAACAGCTAGAAGCCAAAATTTCTCTTGCTATGCTGAATCTAGTATGGTCACTAGGCTAATATTATGAGGCCATTTAACCCTATCACTCCCAAGATTTCAGTATCAATTGCCCTTACTGTCTCTCTTGCATTTCTTTAATCTAAGCTCTGAGAATTTGTTTTAGAATTAAAGAATATTCCCTTGCTGATTACTGGTTTATTTTTTCCATTGTTTGAAGATGATAGTATATTGAGATTTCTTGGAAAAATTATTTCTTAATCTCTCCTGGGGGTGAAAAAGTTAAAAAATTCATAATTAAGTCAGATTATTTATTTCCATGATGCGATTATTTGATGTTTTTCCCAGGAATGATTCACCCTCTAAGGAAAGGAGTTATCTGATGTAGTTAATTTATTACCTTTTTTAATAACAATAAGGAAAAAAGAGAGGAAGAAAAAGTGGCTATATATTTTGATAAAACTGCACCTTAACCCTTAAACTCCCATGAGTGACCAAGGCAGAATTTCTCCTTACAATATCAATACAATACCAACCAGATAAGTGATGAGAATAAAGTAAAATATCAATTTCGGGATAATTAGTTGATGCAATACTAAATTCTCTGAACTAACATTATAAGAATTGTATGATTAACAGTAAGGAGAATTAAAAATTGGATCTGGGAGTTAAAGGGTCAAGGATCTGATATCAAACAAGGGGTGGGTCCATAAATTCTCCATGTGAGGTGTCCAAATTTCACCTCTGAAAACCCAGGATTTTTTTGTTACTCTAAAATTTAAAGAGCAAGGAAATATTTCAATAAAAGTAAATTTGAAATATTTCATACTGAGTTGTAATTTGTGACCCTGTTGACTTGCAAGAATCTTGAGGTTAGACAGGTGATCAAAAGACCTACAGGTTTGATAAAGCAGTGTGAGGAAGATCTAAACCTAATGAATTTATTACATTTATTTCCTTTTTCATAGTCTCTGTAAAATTCACCATTATAGGGCCACAAGTTTATTAGCTCCGGCTATTTCATGCTAACCCTCATAAAATAAAGTCTTTACTTACTTACTTAATTACATGATGATGATAAATTATAAAGTACCACAACCACTTATTGCTTCACCTCTATTTTGCATTTTGAGTCCAGCATTGCAGAATTCGTTTAGGAGTGAACAATTGAATAGTATGGAACACTCTGATGTTTTGCTCGTCTTTAATCTAAAAAGATTGGTTATTTTAGAGCTACCTGTAAATCTTTGGTGCATTTAAAAGCTCACATGTAGCGAATATTAAAGATTGGATTTTATATTTCATCTGAACTTACATTGAGAAGGTCTGTAATTGAGCCCTGTTTGTTCTAGTAACTAAAAGAAAAACAAAAATAATAGATATCAAGGTCTCATAGACTACTATTCCTCAAATGTTCTTCGAGTTTTTTTCCCGTGTAGATGGGTCTCGAACTCATCTCGTATTCCGTTTCCATAACAATATACTAACAGAAGTTTTTGCTCGAGCTGGTAAAACAATAGCTACTTAAAACGTAGTTTATGTATAAACAAATGCTCCCTTTTGTGCTGGAAACAATATCAATTTAAAAGGTGTCATGATTTCTGGTTGATTGCTCATCAACGTCACGATATTGTGATTGCAATCTCAAGTAATGTGTTGCCATCTCGATGGTTATAAAGAATTTTACAACTTAAGAGATGCCGTAGTGTGTTCGAGCTTTTCTGCTGGCGCACAATATTCTAAAAAAACTTGTTCTAATTTTCAGCAAACTTGGAACTGATCAAAAACCATGAGTTCCCGCTCAATTACGGAATGAGATGTTTTATGAGACATTAAGACTCTGCGTGATTCTCGCTTGGGTACCGATATCCGAAGGTAAGTTTTGTAGATGCTATTTTGAAGTTAATTATATGAATGATATCCATGGAAAACTTAGGCAGGCTGATTCAGTTCGAGAGAATAAATGGAATTTTCTATAGAGAGTGTGGTTCTGTATCGGTGGGGTTATCACAACATAATTTGGTTTCATCAACTGAGTTGATAACGTAAATTGTCCACCATGAGTTTCTGAAGCTGACGTTTCGAGCGTTAGCCCTTCGTCAGAGCGAAAGGCGAATGTTTATTGCATAAATTCTCGTTATTTCTATAAAAAATCCAAATGATCTCGATTGGAGAGAAGTCGTACGCTCTGTCAAACATCCAAATTTTTCAATCACTTTCTGCATTACTAGGCGTCGATTACATTTGTAGCAACATAGGATGCCAGCATGAAAACTATTAGAAACACGGAGATCCAAGCAAAAATAGAATTAATCTTCTCGATAAGCATCTTTTTTTGCCTCAAACTTAGTGGGCATGAACTGTCTGGTTTTCCAAAGTTGACAAGTTTTGCAAATTTATTTGTGTTGATATTCATTACACATACGTATATAAAACAGGCCTTTTTGATTCAAGTGTTACTTCTCCCTATAAATCGATACATTATTTAGCAAACAGGCAATGAGAATACTCAAAGATATCACAGGTAGAAGTTACAAGGAAATGTGTAGCAGCAAGAAGGGAGAAATAAAAATCAGATCTTAAGAGTTAAAGCGCAGTTAGTGCATCGCGGGAAATGTCATTAAACTTTTTGAAAAGGTAATCGCCATTGGCAATTCTTGCCAATTTTCTTGGTTAAAGTGTTCTTTTATACTCTTACAACTATGGCCCATTAACTCTCTACTCCCCGGACACAAGTATTCATAATCTCCATTCGATTCTCCATACGTTTCTTATGGTGCAGACAGGGAGAATTTATACGACAATCATGAGCTCATTTAGTTGGTGATCATTTTCTTTCCTCTCGTGACCCTAATGTTTGATTCAGGTTGTTAATAGAAATTAGATCAGAAGGTTTCATTGTTATTAACGACGATTGTCAGAAAGCCAATCATTAGGCAGAGTTCCTCATGATGGCGAATCTGAATTTTCTGCTCGCGAAATACTAGAGACAGTTGTGTCTAGCTTGTTAAAGTAAATTTTCATAGATAAACGAATGAGCTGGTAATCAATTTATAGTGGGTATGATTCCTTGATGTCATCCTGTTTTTATTAGCCTGGCTGCAAGGAAGAGTGACTCTGACACGTTTTAGGAATTTTTGTTGTTGTGCAAGGAACGCCCACCAGTTGTCTAAACCATAAAACACTTCCTGTAGGTAAGGATCCAACGTAAACATTTGGTTGCCCCTCTTTAATTGAGAAAAGTATTAATGAAATAGCAGTGCGAATGACGATCGCAACATTTTTATATACGTATTGGGCCAAGTGAAATCTTATCCCGCATCAATGCATGTTAGTTGTGTTATATGTCGCACCAAAAAAGCATAATTGGTGTTCCAACACAGGTTTCTTGTTTCTTCCTCGTCTTAGTGCCGCGCCTGTGTTCAGTCTTGGTTCCTATAGCGATAATGTTGACGAAAACGTGCCCACAGACACCACCGTCAGCGGAATTACTCTGTCAGCGTCTGAAAGTGGTGGAGGCAGTGTTACTTACTCGATTATAAGTTCGGTGGGACCATTCAAACTGAGTGCAGATGGAACAAAAGTGCTCACTAATGGATTAGCTGTTAATTTTGTGGCACAGAACTCATACACTCTAACAGTTCAGGCTGAGTCCGCAGATAATTATAGAACAGTGTGATAACGTGAGTGAATCGGTGTCTCTAACTAGAGTAAGCCTGGTACTAGTTCGCAGTAAAAATAACGCGCGTTGATAATTACACCCTGCATGAAAAATGACACGCTCGGTCAAATTATGCGCTGCGTAAAAACTACCCTAGACATTTAAGCAACATTCCCTTCATAAATTGAACTTGAAATCTTTACCTACGATTGCAAACTCATGCAGGTGAATTATTTCTTTATTACTTTATTAATTACGTGCAAAAGCACAACTGACACTCACTGCATCATGATTTCACTAAATGGTTTTATTGTTCAAAGGTCAGTCAAATCACTGTAGAACTTACTGATCAATTTTGAAAAACCGCTTTTACATGTGTCCGAGAAATCAATTCTGATCATGACCTGACGCTCTTCGTTCACAAGTGACAGTTCTTTTCAGGTCTTGTCTACCTTTGTTATTCTTACAGATGGAACAGCAATTGCAAGTGTAACTATTACGGTAAACGATGTCAACGAAGCTCCAAGCTTTACGCTGTCTTTGTACAGCAGTGAAATTTCAGAGAACAGCGCTCATGGAGTTGATATCATTACAATAACTGCTGTAGATCCTGATGGTGGCGATACGCTGACCTATAACCTCTCGGGCTCGGGTGAGTTAAAAAGTGGAGTTGGTTATATCGACGAAATAATATTAACACTAACGAAAACTACAGTTATGGTGCTCAACTTGTGGGACTAGTTGTCCTCTCGGTTACCACTGCCATACGGATGCATACCTTGTGGCAAGTTTATTGTAAATGAACAGTAGCCTTCATTTAACTTGAATATGCTGAGATATTTTCCCGCGGGCATCGTCTATTCCGATAAAAAGTGGAGTTTTCCAATTTCAGCTGAGACACGTGGTGACATTAGAAGTTAAACCAATCACACAAAAGCAAAAAAATCTGATAGATTAAATGCTAAAAGGATCAACAGTGAGGACTAATCTTTCCTTTCGTTGCTAAGGTTCGTCGCTGTTCAATGCGCTGAGCAATGGAATCATAGAGGTGGCTGGAAGCCTTGATTTCGAGACAACACCTAGTTATTCCTTGACCCTGACAGCAACAGACTCGGGCTCTCTAACTGACACGACAGCAGTTGTCATCTCAGTCGGGGATGTTAACGTGAGTCCCTCATCTGTTGGTGCGCCATATTCTTCTATCGTTCCAGAGAATGACGCTGCAGCCAGCGTGGTGACTGTAGCCGCTACTGACCCAGACTTAGGTAAGTTTAACGATAAAAATTCTTGTTTCCACAGTAGTCACAGCGTAGCTCGCTAAAAGAATGTTCAGGGTCTCGAAATTACTTCTGGAGTTGGGTTCTGGTGTTGTTAACATGGAGGTACACTTGATTTGCTTTATGAAGGTTTCACCTCATTGCAATTTTGCCCTAACATTTCTCCCCCCTAAAGACGAGTTCGCTCCATCAACTTTAACAAGTTCGCCCCTTCCCCCTAAATTAGTTCGCCCCTAAATCTTCGACTCGATAACATGGCACATTGTGACTTTCTCTCATTTTCTGTCATATTTAACATCAGTTGATTCAGACCTTCAGACTGTTTACGAAAGTTTCTCTGACAGCTTATTTTTATTTACTTTGCAGGAGATTCCATCACATTTTCCTTATCTGGCGCCAAAAGCTCTGACTTTACCATCCACCCTACAAGTGGAGTTGTCACCCTCAACAACGCTTTGAACTACGAATCGCTCAACCTCTATTCACTCACTGTAACGGCGTCGGATGGTAACAGTTATGGCAACGGAAGTGTGACGTCAACATTTTTAACCGTTACGGTGACCAATCGGAATGACGTACCAGTCTCTCTCAGCAATTCTTACTCGGCGACAATTGCAGAGGACGAACCTGGTGGAACAAATGTGTTGAAAACCGGCGCTTCCGACGAAGACGGACATGGAATCTTGTTTAGCTTGTCGGGAAGTTCTGATTTTGATATTCTCAACACGGGAATGATTCGTATTAAGACGGGAGTCACTTTAGATTACGAGACACAAGATATTTATAACTTGACTGTGGAGTTTTCCGATGGTACAGCGAGTATTTCCAAGTTTGTATCCATCACTGTGCTTGACAGAAACGACGCCCCGACACTTCCGAGTTCTCCATACTCCACGAACGTTTCCGAAGAAGTACCGATCGGCACGAGTGTCTTCGTCGCCAGCGCAAGTGACCAAGATGAGGATTCGTTGGTGTATTCGTTGTCCGGAGCTGGTGTGACGCATTTTACTATTGACTCTAATATGGGAATTGTAACGACCTTTCAGGCATTGAACTTCTAAGATACCATTTCTTATTTTATGACTGGTGAGTATAGATGATTTCCAAGAAAGTTCTGTTTGTATCCAAAAAGAGATTTTCTACCTCAAGAGCGGGACTGATTCATTAAACGATCGCGATGTAAACCAGCGAATTTTGAAATATATCTTTCCCCTTTGTGAATATATGTTATGTCTTTAAAAATTTGCTTAAACACCATGATTGTGATCATAAATGAATGCTCAAAAGTGTTTTACTCACTGTTCGTCTGCTGTTCTGCCAGGCACTTTCCTCGTCAGTCGATGAGGTTGGACCTGTTGACTAAGACTGGCAGTGTAAGAGACGAAACGCTGCGCTTCTCGATTAATGGCTCGACTTTGTAACTAATAATGACTGTTGATTTGCCATTCTTTTTTTAGCTTTACCAAACAAGTGCTACGCCTCTTAAAATCCTTGGCTTACTGGTTCTGACAATTAGAATGTTCGCATATGCGCAGACGTTTGACTGCTGTGCTATCCTGGATTAGCTGACCACTCGCCTCGATTCCATGAGAAGGCCTCGTTTCCATGTGGCAATTATGTAAGTAGAAAGTAGTTCGGCAAAAAGACCACAAAGATATGCAAGTTTCTTGTTTGAGGTTGTAAAATCCAAGGTGACAACGGTTAGCAAATAAAAGTCTTCCATACCCTCTTCTTTTGGCGGCGCCGTGAGATGCTAAAAAAGTTACAACCAACTTAAGCTCTCAAAGATACCGTGAGTAAATGTTGGGCCTATTTCCCACATGCCCGGCTCGTTTTATTTATTTATTTTTCAATTGTTGTCTGGGAGAATTCGCAATTCCACCGGAACATTAGTGAAGTCTTGAAGAGTATCTTTTCAGACCGTCATAGTTAATTTTTTCTTTACTCTGTGGAAATATCGCACGAAGGGAGAAAGTGAATAGTCGCAATCTTATAATCAATACCGATCCTGTGTGTTCTGATTGTTTTATGAAACAGGATTCCTGTTTCGGTTCCCTCTTTTTTCAAACCCTTTTTTACGATAAGCACAAATAGAAAATAGTACTCAGAGATAGGTGGATGTACTGTATGCAAAATATTCGTCGAAAAACTTGCAGGGATGATAGGAAACCACTGACTGATCTAAAGACGATACAAAATCGCAAAGTTTCCATTATTCCATATTGTACAATTACAATTGTAGTGGTTACAATTGTAGTAGAACAACGATTTCTCGAGCTCACGGTATCTCGAAACTTTCAATAATTTCAACCATAATAGTCTTATCGATATTTATGACTCATTTGTCAACCTTACCTCGTGAATCACGATTTTGTACTTTTTAACAAGAAAAATTCAAGATTCTTTCTAATTTAACCGCAATGATTCATGATTCTTTCCCCCGAAATACTGGCCCCCCTCGCTCATAATTGTATGTAAATCTGATTCAAACCAATTTCCTTTTTCCCAGAATATTGATCCCAGAGTCTGTAACCTGTTGAATGCCCGATGGCGAGACATGATGTGGTGCATGCCTTATCAAGAGTTTAAAATTCCCTGTGATAACCCAAAACATTAATTAAATACTAACAATATGGTAAACTCGAGGACTGAGACACCTCTTTATTTCAAATCTTTAAGTGAAGCAGACCAAGGAGAGCGGGTTGTCGTTTGAAAGATCTTTTCTTGAGGTTTCCGTGAAACTCAGTTCTACCTGCTTTTAATTAATTTCCTTGAGAGCTTGTCAATCAAATGCTTTCCACAAACCAGGTGGTGGTCACCGAAAAGAAAACTACTCTGGGAAAAGGTCGATGAATTTTTTATTGGAATGAATACAAAAAATCAAATATTCGGAGATATGTCAAATAAAATTCAAATTATGAGGGACGGTTTATAACCTAATTTTCCTTCATAATCTTGTTGACGCCATGATACAAATACCTCATTATGATTTGCTTAAAACGAAACAATGGTTAGAAACCCCAAGGAAAGCCTTTAAGAGGGGCCATAAAAAAATCAAAAGGAATTACTGAGTGTATCATGACACTGAAATTTGTTTAGAGACCCTAAGTCTAAAAAGTCATGTTTATTGAAGCAACGACAATGTGAGATTGTAAATGTAAACGCAACGACGCCCAAAAAGCGATCTTTGTGTGTTTAAAAACGCCTATTCAGACGGTGGGAGTTATTATTCTTTGTTTCTTTGTTCTTTTTCTACTTTTATCGTCACACTTTTAGTGATTTGAAAGTATTTTGCTACCTGACTTTGAAATACTAACACAAACAATTTGTGACCCTTCACGGGATTTCAGAATAAGGTGAAGCACTCACACGGTACACTCGCACGCTAAAACAAAAGAACGAGCTTTTAACAAGTTAGCTACGTGTAAGTTATTTGCCTCATTAACTTCGCAGCCATTGTCTTTCTTCGCACGGTAGAAACAAAGGAACGTGTTAAGATCTTGCTTGAAACTTTGCACGATATAACACGGTGACCGTGCCAATTTTATAACACTCCTCTTAAAGTTAAAGTTGCTTTCGATTTGTACGAGAAATACGTCCTAAGCTTTGAGGCTTTTCAGCTCACCGATACGCCCGGCTGAAATACGACACTTAGTATCCAGTGCAATTAATTCGCCAAACATAATGGAATATCTCGAATTGTTGTGCATCATTTAAAATTGTATTTGAGTTTTTTTCTTCATTTTCGAATTCCTCATTTTCTTAAAAAAGCTTGCAAAACACGGGCCGAACGAGAAAAGTTCTCTGCTCTTGAAATCGCGCATGAGCTTTTGAAGGTAGCAAGCTCAAGCTTTTTAAAATAATAGGAGCGAACCTTTATGATGCAAAGCAAATGCATGGCTACTTCATAAAGGGTTAACTGTGTTCTCACCGTGTTTGTCTGTTCTGCTAGTCTCCGAGGTATTAGTTATTTATACTGTTAAATTTGTAAACCGATCAGTACGACAGTCCGTGTGGTGCAATGGTAGCGTCATCTTTTTTTTCTTTACACGAACGGAGTTTACAATTAATTAAATATCTAATATACTTTTCTTTTTAAAGTAACTGACAGCCTATTTGCCAAACTTTAAGTGTTATGGATTCCTTTGACTGTCGTCACCTAACCTGCTTGTAAATGCATTATTTTGGGCAGATAAATTTAAATTTCAACAACTCGAAGGACGATCAATTATTTAAACTGCACTATTTTCAAGATTTCTTGCAATTGGTCAGTCATCATCCCAAGTGCTCTTATCCGTGAACCGTGAAAAATGGTGGTGTAATCATAAATAGCCCTCGCACACAAATTTCATTAACTCAGAGGTGAGGTCTCCTCTTCACAGTGCCTTGATTCTTAGAAGAGTGAAAGCAGCTAAGTCGGTAACGTTAAAACATAACTTCATATTTCGTGGTACATCTTCATAACTTTACCTTTGATAATATTTGTTTTATTTTACAGAAGACTCGCCGAAAACAGCCCAAGAGCGCTTTTTAACAAGTAAAAAAAGATTTTTCAATTTTTATTTACGAACGAGTGGCCGGGAACAAAGAGAACTCCTAACAACAGGTAAGTAACTGAAAAACACAGTACAACACAGCTTCAAGTCTTCTGAACAAATGATGATAGATAAAGCCGAATCTGTGCTCGGGTGGGAAAGTTCTTGAGGAGTTTTAGCATCTAATGCTCGCAAAAATTTTCTTAAAAGTAACTCTGTAATTGGGAAGTGTACATCCTAAAAAAAGGCTCGGAACTCATTTACCCTTTGACATCCAAGAGTGACTAGCATCTAATTTCTTCTTACAATATCACGCCAGAATTAAACATTATGGTAACGAGAATAAAGGAAATGATCACAAACTAAAAGAGCTCTTGATTCTTAAACAAATTCTCCTTGTCAGCACCTTTGGAAATATATAAAAAATAGTATGGGGAATATGCATACTGATGTTAGGAAGTAAAGAGTTAAGAGAAGCAGAAGAGAGAAATAGGCCATAGAGGTTGCTTTCAATGCAAATGAACAGCATCAGAAATGCGCGGAGTGGGAAAAGAATAAAAAATGTTGCCAAGGAAGTAATTTACAATTTTCAAGCCGGAGCGTATCGCCTTAGCTCTTCAAAGAGGGAACGGATTGAAAAACCGAAAAAGGCGTCGACCATTTGCGCGAGTAGTTCCAACTTTTCCTTACAATAGATTTAATAATTAATATATTTTGATGTCGTATAAAACCTTTGTAGATGTGAAAGTAGTCAAGATTATTGTGTCTTCTCATCATTTCACCCTGACATAACTGCGATATTTGCTAATCATCATTAGATTTAGCGCAACTTCGTTTCTTTTCTTAATTTTTTTTCAAGTTGATTGCACTTTGTTTAAGTGTTGTATTTTGAAATTTTGCATTTACTTTCGAGTTGCAGGCGTTCTACTGTCGGAGGGTGTTTAGGAAACATGGCTGTAGCCGTCACTTTCGTTTTTCTTGCTTTGGTACAGGGAATTCAAGGTGAGAACTCTTAAGCAACAATGCTATTATTGTACAATAAAGAAAACGCGGGATGCAAGCTCTTCGAGTTCTCTCCCAACACTGACGACCCTGATGGGTTTACCGTGTTAAAGAAGCCGAGAAAATGTGTTTCCTTTCCCTAAAGCATAACTGTAAACGCGTTTTACCCGAAAGAATAATCAATTCATCGTCTACTTTGTGATCAAGTCGCTGATTTTCAGCAAATACAATCAAAAGAAAGACGTAAAAACCAATCAAAGCGCTCGAGAGGGAATGAACAACCGAGGAGAACGACAATGAGTGAATTTATGGATTTCATAAGACTTTCAGGAAAATTCTTGAACGAAATGCCTATAAATTCATTGTTATCGATTCCTTGAAACGAAGAAAATAGGAACTTTTGTTTCTGTGACAGAGGTCTTGAGAAATTGTGGTTTTTTACTTTTACTGCGTGTTTAATTTAAAGTTTACAACCTTTTAGTTCAACCACATACTTGCGATCTTATCAATCTTTTTGGTAACTGAATAATTGTTTCCCCAAATCGTTTAATTTTTAATTTGTACTCGTTTTTATTGCGCGATTTCATACCAGTATAGGATTTACAGTGGTGTGTAGACTTTAACAACAAATTAGTCGACCACTCAGATGAAGCGTGTTATGTAAAGTTGCGTTATAAAATGCTGTTCTTCATTTACATCATCACTGCGCATAAGCATCACAGATAACGACAATTCCACCCTAACAGTATGCAAGAGGTTTATGACCATCGCCGTAAATAAACGGCCTAGCCCACCACGAGCGCCCATAGCACAGTGTTAGAATATTCGAAGTACTGATTGGATGGTCGTCGGTGTAGTGTATTAGGACAGCGGTAGTTCGCATATATATCCGGGAACCTAAAGTGTGTGCGAGAGCGGGAAAGTGAGGAGTAATTCATGTACTTCGTGTGCTTGGAATACATATTTTAGAGCTTTAATCAACAGGGCTTCCTTGCCAAACGAATTGAAATAAACCACTGTACCTTGCTCAATTTTTAATAGGAACTTAAAAACGTTTTTAAGTGTTTTGTCTTCGTTTAGTTTAGACGAGTTAAAGAGTTATGGCGTCCTCAAGTTACACTGGAATTTAAATATGCTTTGTATGATTCGTTGCATTTAAGTACAGATTATAGCGCCGCTGACACTATACCTAGGGCGCAGTTTCCCACGCCATGTGGGTTGCTTGAGCGTTTTTGCCGAGTTAGTTTAAGCGAAAAATTTTAGGCTGGGTAACAAGCAATAACTTCGAATCTTCGCCAAATAGATCCTCAATTGCCATTCGTTGTGATTATCCTGAACATGAATACAAGGAATCTGGACGCATAGAAGTTGTTGTATCGTATTTATTTTGCCAAGCGTAGCTGGCCCCAACACGCTTTAATTGCACTTTTGAAATAAATTTTTGCTGATTTGATTTAACTGATCTTTATTTTTAGATATTTTTAGTTTACTTATTCTTCAGAAGACCCCCATAAAAACCACTTAAAGTGATGCCAACCACTTCGAGTGACGGAGGTCTCCTCTTAAAATTTGTATTTCATTATTATTATTATTATTATTATTGTCATTATTATCATCATTATTAATATTATTTTTTTATCGTTATGATAAGGTCCAATTCTTGTTTCCTCTTCGAGATTTATTCCAATTTCCTTTTCTTTTCTACAACTTGAATTAACTTGATTTCAATACGTTTGAAATCGCCAAATTCATATTTTATTATAAAAATAACTTATTGCCCCCATTGCTTCTCAATCTTTTCGTGACGAATAGCCAAAATCACTACTATGACACCAGAACAACCAGTAATTATCGAACCCATTTGTGCCGTACAAATCTCAAGTAATTTACAATTCTCCAAGGTCCTAAAATTTGGAACTCTCTTCCTGTTCCAGTCACTTGTTCGTCAAACCTGTTTGGCTTTAAGACGAAAATGCAAGAGTTTTTATTTAAATAATCACTGAATTGGCCTAGCCGCACATTCGCAGCACTTTTTCTTTCCTTTATTTATTGTTGTAAGTGAGGTGGCTCTCCCATAAGCCCGGTGGCTTCCTTGGTCTCCTCGCCTATAAAAGCTATAAAGAAATTTTCGTATTGTGTAATTAAGGCAAATAAAGATGATAATGATGATAATGATGAAGAAGTATGCATTGTACAAATTTTTTTCCTTTAAGAGGAAAAAGAATGCAACCCAATGAAGATACTACAATAGCTGGAAAAAAGATATTAAAAGAGTATATGTTTTTTTTCGTTTTTTTCGCACGGTAAATTTCAATCCACTGTAACTAATTTTCTGACTTCCTTTGATTCCATTTCAGCCAACAAGCTTGGCAAACCATTCAGCATTCTTGATGGTTTGAAGCCAGTTTTACCGAGTGATGATAATATCAGTCCACTGTTTTACTCAGTGACAAAGTCCACGTTGTTAAAAAACGTACAACATCAAACCACCAAGAGTGACATCACATATTTCGGTGACTTTATCCAGGTGACCTACCATCCAGATGAAAAGGACTTGATCAAACAATTCTTCGCCATTTGGCGTTTTGAGGACGAGATCCGTGACGCAGCAGCAATTACCTATCAACCGAGGTCAACTAACATGAATTCCTATGCCCAACTCCTTGGGATAACTCCTAGCAACATGGTGGGGAAATCTTACGTTCTGGCACGGTATTGGAAAAGAATAAGCACAACTATCATCACCAATTCAGAATTTTCAAATCTTGACTCAACCTCCGTTTCCTCAGATGCGACAAGTGACGAGATAACAGCTCTTTTTTCAAAATACGGTACACATTACGTTTCCGGTTATGAGATGGGAGACTTTATTTACCAAGTATTTGTGTACGACCAAGAAATCGGTTCCGAGAAAGTCCGTAAATTCTTTCCCTTCGAAGATACTTCATTCAGCTTTGGTCCCAGAGGTTACTCTTTCCGCCCGTTTACCCAGCCAAGAGATGGCGAACAGGGGTATACTCTTGAAGCAGGAAAGATTTTGGCGGCGAGCGGTGATATGGCTTTGAAGAATATCCTACCGAAACTGAAGGACGATGTCTACAAAGTGAAGGAGAGCATCTTTATGTTTTTAGTAACACAAGCTTACCAGGACACTGACAACCTCAAGACATTAATCCCAATGGGCCTTTCCTTCAAAGGGATTATCAACACACTCTTCACGGCAGAATCACCTTCTAAGTCGAAGTGGAACGATGTACTATCTGCGACAATTTTCCAGAAATTTGGGGCAGCCAGTCACCCTAACTTTCCTTTGCTCATAGACCCTAATGTTGCTGGTTTTTATGGAAGTTTCAACCCAGATCTTGTCACATCCACGGCTACTAACTATGTCACCATAAGCCAAATGAGCTTTAAGCTGGATGATTTAGTCATTTCAGACCCTAAGTTCGTCACACATTTATTCATCTTTGCAGATGTCATACAAATCACCGCAACTGCCAAGCTGGTGCTCCCCGGCTCAAAACAGATTTATCTTGTGTGCCGAGAGTTCTTGGCTTTATCCTCTGGTAACAAGGTCCCAGAAATAATTGTTGGATCCCATGAAAATTCTGAGCCTGTCGTTAAAATATTTGCCAAAACCTTTCGTGGAATATTGAAGCTCACCCAAACCAAGACCGGCACACATAACACTTACGCAAACGACTACGTATACAAGACTGTGGAAGACAAAGCCAACCAATTTACAGTCAAAGTCGACAATACCAAGAAACTGCTCTACCCCGATAAGAAAACTGCAGCGGAACTGTACGACAGTGATGGAAAATCTCATGAAGCAGGGTGGGTCTACCAAAGCTTTGTGAACAGCTTAGAGCTAGCTGTGACTAGCGTACAAAGCATTTTGGCTGTCCGTTCCTCACCCAGTTTAGTTAATAGTGCGGGGAAAACAGCTGGCGAAAGTTTGAATTGGATTACAGAGACCCTTACGAAATCTTCACCCTTATCCCCCGACCTTGAAATGGTCCTTGGTCGTGCATTACTCTTAAGTAAGACCCAGCTGACAGAATACGCCAAGTCAAGACTCATTGTTCCCAGATTAACCTTCCTTCAATACAAACCGCTCTACGATAAACTACTGACAGCCGTTGCCAATTACGAAACCACCTACAAAACAGTCTCCACCGAAATACAACGTCGCAAACAGCTGGAGAAAATAACCACTTCTTTGCAAGAACTCAACAAAAATGTCAAAAGCTCTGGTACTTTCTTGGTCGCACAAGCTGAAGTGAATGCCAAGTACCAAGATGATGTTGCTAAAACTCAGCAAGCTCTCCATGACTTGGAGAAGGATCAAATCAGCCGTAAAGAAGCTGAAGCACAATCGTTACTTCAGGAGATAATAAAAATACAAGACGAGGTCGAAAAGAAAGGAAAAGCGTTGGCTGCGGCTGTCAAACAGTACCTAACAGAGCAAATAATCTCAGCCATTTTCACTGTTGCTGAAGTCATCGGGTCGCTGTTTACCGGGGGCGTCGGCCTGGCAAATATCGATAAGAAACTGACAGGTATTATACGAATTGCGGAAAAGCTAAAGAATGTTGTCCAAATTATTGAGCAGGTTAATAGGCTTTATGCACTCGGCAGAAATATGAGGAATGATATTGGTACGGTCAACCGAGCCTTAGGTAACATTCCAAGTTCATCTATCAGTAAAGATAGTTTCCCATCAATGCAGGATTGGGAAGATTTTGAAAATGATGTCGTGTCGTATACAAGTACGTCGGGCTTTTTACCGGAACAGGTGGCTGGGGAGGCGTTGGATTTTCAGCGTGAGGCAAAACGTTTATCATCGAGAGGCAAGAGATACGTAAACATTGCTGCGAACGTAGCCGAAAGAAAATACAAACAAATACAGATTGAAATGCAGCGAGATCTTGCCAAGAGACAGAGCACTCGTTTAAGAAAACTCAAGACAACATTGACACAAACAGACCTCTCGGATAACGATGCTAAAACTACTGATCTCTTCGAAATCGGTAACATTATCAAAATGAAGGAGAATCAAGTACGTTCACAGCTCATCCAAACGTTTGTCACCATGGATGCCGCTTTGCAGTACCACTATCTCCAAAACCCAACGCTGGTAACAAGCTACGACACAATGGCCATTCAGGCAGCAGCCATTCGTCAGGTGCAATCGTCTATTTTAGCACTGGAAAATTTTCCCACAAGCCCTGTGAACCTAAAAGAGCCCATAGGATTCCCAGTTTCTAATGTGCCCGTCAAAGCTTTGCTATCTGAAGAAGGATACGCAATTAGAATTCCACTCACCTCTCTTCCTTTCCATGAGTATGTGCGAGTCCGTGTTGTGAAAATCGAAGTAAAAGCAGACAATATTGCACAGTCTAAAGATGACACTGCATATGTTCAAGCCACTGCTTTGGGTGACTCATTCGAAGACAGAGACCTTGATCGTAATCCCAAGTCCTTTACAAGCACACCCACTGAATATCGCTTTGTCTATAACATTAAAACGGGAAACCCAGTCGTGGAAGTCAACCCATCTCCAGACTTCGCTAACAAGTTTATAAAAATGACTCCTTTTGACACTTGGATCTTCCGTTTTCCAAAAGTTACCACCAACCAAGGAATCCAGTTCTCGACAGCGCTTACTACTCTCAGGATCAAATTCTTCGTGAATGTCATCTTCCACCCCCCAAAATCCACCAACAACGATCAACAGTTCGAGCGTCACCTCTCCGACGACGTGTTAGGAAGCAAAGAAAAGCTTCTTCAAGATTTGAGCGGTCGCTCATTAGTGCGTGAATGGGATGCCATTATGGCAGTAAGCGCCGAGCGCGTGAATCAACTTTGGAAGAATCAGTACGACAGTAAAACCAACGCTGGATTCGTTAAGAATATAGCAACCGAAAGATCTTTAGTCCAAGATACCAGAGGATCTAAACTCGAAGCTAGAATCATGATGGATGTCGGTCCGCCCGTTATTCAGTTTATTAGAAACAACCAAAACAGGGCAACTCTGAAAATCAAAATCAAAAAGGCGACCGTGGAGTACTGGGAGTTCATTAAGAGAAGTAAAGACAAGTATAATTACAATGAAACTGCAGCAGTTACAGACAAAACTGAGATAACTGGCACCATGAACTTACTTAAACTGGAGGGATCGCTCACAAAAGGCAAAGTAGTACTTGATCTAAGTAACGGTGTTTTCGATGTCATAAAGTTACCTTTGACTGACACCCTGCAAGCAAACATCAAAACACAAATAGAGGTATACTTTAACACCAAGTTAAAATCAGAGAATTACGAATTGGCTCGAATAACTTACGAAGATAAGCTCACACCAGCCGGTCTTGTGCCAGACAAGTTCTACCTTGCCACGGGTGGATTCGAAACTGACACTTCCGGCTACGGGACATTGTATATCTTTTTTAAAACACGTTCGGCAAAATCGATTGTAACAGATCAAACGAAAAAGGACTTTAACGACCCGCTTTCAATTGACCAGAAAATTATTCCCAATACGTTTGAAGTTGCCTTGTTCATCAGTAATAGAGTGATCTTTGACGATATCATAAGAGAAGACATCAAAAAGAAATTCAAGTTTGGTGCCCACACAGAAGTTCTTCCAGGTCAATCGATATCACCAAATCAGCAAGCTGTATACGTAAAGGGAGACGATGGTGCATCTCACAGTATTTATATGACTCTTAAATTTGATCGATATGCAGGGACATACCCTTATACCTTCGTTATGCCAGGAAACACCCTCACAGTTAAACCTTTAAGCAATGGGCAGAAACTTCAAGTGCACTGGATCAACAACAACTTGCAGTTATCCATCCCATACGTCACTCATCGTTGTCCCGGGCGATTTTCAAGCTGTTACGACGAGACTAATTATAAGTCAGTTACCTTCAGCACCAATTACGTGAGAACCTTCAAGGCCTCCATTGACAAGGAATTGACGATATCGTATACAGAAGAGTCCAAATCTGGATCCGCAAGTAGCGTACATCATTGGACTGATTTTTTCCGGGCCCAAACCTACACAACTGCGAGGAACACGATCACCAGCAATGTGGGCAACTACTTGTCAGGTCTGCAGTTCAACTTTCGAAGCATATCTGCATTTGCACTCACTCAGGTTCTCTTCCCAAGCCAGAAAGTGTTTGTCTTGACGGAGGTCTACATTCCAGGCGACATGGTTATCCTTGGCACTGTTAACACCAAACCCACGAAAGCCTCCAAGTGATCAACAAGAAGCTGAATTATGAAAATGTGAGCGAAAGGTAGTTTTCCTTATGGTTTTCAGTTCAAAAACCAAAGGTGCAAACTTTAATTATTATCAGTTATCCAGAATAAACGAGTTAAACTAATCCCACGTTTGTGGTTTGATTTAAATTGTTCCTTTAAAATTTCTGATTCATAAAAGAGAGCAGTGGGATAATTAATCGAGAAGGGGAGTCAAGTTATAGCAACAGAGGAGGGAGAGCACAACCGCAACGTCGATAAAAAAAGATTTCAAGGATTACAACAATAAATACGCTCGCAGTGCAGTTTTGCTCGAAGTCTTATAGCACTCTAGATGTTCGATAGATCTGTGTGAATTTTGACACAAAAATTGTATTGTAAAAATATACATATACAAGTCTAAAATCCTGACGCCCACAACATCTGGGATCTGGCAGACCAACCCCAAAAATTTTCAATTTTTGGGTAGAAAAACTGGAATATGGGACTCTCGTAACAAAACCCTCTGCACAGATAGCCTCAAAATATGGTGGATTCTCACGGCATACCTATGACATTTTGTCACACTTTACGTTTTTCGTTTTGGTTTTGTTAGGACTGCGCCGTCAAAATGAAAACTCCTCCACAATTGCTATGGTTTGTTTTGCTGCATCGTTAAGCTGGTATACTGTACCCAACATAAAAATTCGAACGTCTGCGCATGCGCGAACGTTGTAGAAGCTTAGTGACGTGCTTCAGTTTGTCAAAACCAAGTTGTCTCATAAATAACCACACAGGTGAGTGAGAAGGGAATATGCATGCTGACTTAAGGTTATAAAGAGTTGTAAGAAGTATTCCAGATCCTCCCTTAAGCATTATATCAATTGCTGTATTTTTCAAAAAGGTGTGCGTTAATGCACATGTTACATGAAATATCCAGGTAACACATCTTCGTCAACACTCCTGGTTTCATTTTAAAGATGCTGACTTTTTTGCCCTGAAAAAATCACGATGTGTGAACTTTAGCCTGCAGTACAGGCGTCTTATTAGGGCGAGCTAACGTTATAAGCTCGCGATCGTTTATCCAACCGATCATGTTTGTGGACGGTGGGGGCTGGGGGGTGGGGGAAGGGCGAGGGCAATCTTCACTCCCGGACCCCCACCCCTCTCCTTATTTTTTACCATCGATCGCCCCTGAAGCACAATTTTCTTTCTCTCCCCAACCTTCCGCTGCCAATTAAATCGAAGATAGCGGCCACGATTTTCGTTGAGAAAATACTGAGCACTCGCGCGCCAAAATTACGCCTGCTCTGCACGCTATATTAACCTGAAAATGCAGCTACTGAGAACTAGGAAACCGTGATATAAATTATCCTAAGACTTAACCCCGTAACTCCCAAGATCTCATTGGTAATTCTCCTTATTGTCTGCCAAACGATTCTCATTATGTTAGTTTGGAGAATTTGGTATAGGATCAATTAGTAATGTAATCCATAACTGACATTTTTCTTTATTCTCATCACTTGTCTGCGTGATACTGTATAGATATAATGAGGATAAATTCTGTCTTGGTTACTCTCAGGAGTTAAAGGGTTAAACTTTGATCACATTGAAACTCGAATGATCATCTTTCTTTCATTCCATGACCCTCAAGCTCAAATTTCCCATGCGAATAGGACCAGGGCTGGGTTGTCAAAGCTGGGTTAAGATAACCCAGGATTAGTGTGAAATCTGATTTCAGATTTCTGACAGCTTTAAAAGAAAATACAATCAAATTATTTTTGTCTAGAATAGGATTACTGGATGCTTAAAAAGGATCCAGAAAATTATCTTGCCAAAAAGGATTAAAATTTAACCTTGGGTAATTGCTAATCAGCCTTCAAACAACTGGGTCCTGGGCTGACACCTATGCTTGGCAACCAGACTCAAACGTTCCATATGAACAGCTAGAAGCCAAAATTTCTCTTACTATGCTGAATCCAGTATGGTCATCAGGCTAATATTATGAGGCCATTTAATCCTATCACTCCTAAGATTTCAGTATCAATTGTCCTTACTGTCTCTCTTGCATTTCTTTAATCTAAGCTCTGGGAATTTGTTTTAGAATTAAAGAATATTCCCTTGCTGATTACTGTTTTATTTTTGCCATTGTTTGAAGATGATAGCATATTAAGATTTTTTGGAAAAATTACTTCTTAATCTCTCCTGGGGGTGAAAAAGTTAAAAATTCATAATTAAGTCAGACTATTTATTTCCATGATGTGATTATTTGATGGTTTCCCTAGGAATGATTCCCATCTAAAAAAGGAGTTATCTGATGTAGTTAATTTATTACCCTTTTTAATAACAATAAGGAAAAAACAGAGGAAGAAAAAGTGGCTAGTATTTTGATAAAACTGCACCTTAACCCTTAAACTCCCATGCGTGACCAAGACAGAATTTCTCCTTACAATATCAATGCAATATCAACCAGATAAGTGATGAGAATAAAGAAATATATCAATTTCGGGATAATTAGTTGATGCAATTCTGAATTCTCTGAACTAACATTATAAGAATTGTATGGTTAACAGTAAGGAGAATTAAAAATTGGATCTGGGAGTTAAAGGGTCAAGGATCTTATATCAAACCAGGGGTGGGCCCATAAATTCTCAATGTGAGGTGTCCAAACTTCACCTCTGAAAACCCAGGATTTTTTGTTACTCTAAAACCTAAAGAGCAAGGAAATATTTCAATAAAAGTAAATTTTAAATATTTCATACTGAGTTGTAATTTGTGACCCTGTTGACTTGCAAGAATCTTGAGATAAGACAGGTGATCAAAAGACCTACAGGTTTGATAAAGCAGTGTGAGGAGGATCCAAACCTAATGAGTTTATTACATTTATTTCCTTTTTCATAGTCTCTGTAAAATTCACCATTATAGGGCCACAAGTTTATTAGCTCCGGCTATTTCATGTTAACCCTCATAAAATATAGTCTTTACTTACTTACTTACTTAGTTACATGATGATGATAAATTATAAAGTACCACAACCACTTATTGCTTCACCTCTATTTTGCATTTTGAGTCCAGCATTGCAGAATTCATTTAGGAATGAACAATTGAATAGTATGGAACACTCTCATGCAGTATCTTGGAATATATTGGGCATGAGTTGTCAAGAGGATTATAATTCATGTAAGGGGCGCATGTATGACGAGATATGAAGTGCTTTTCGAAATCAACACAACTAAGGAGAATAAATTATACAAAATACAAAAATTATCCATAACACACCAGTCAAAGTAAACTCCTAAACCCTCTCTTCATGGTGCTTGCACACACACCGCCCCACCCGGTTGGAGATCGACAAGTCATTCCTCGATATGACGTCAGTACCAGTGAAGCCTCGCTTCCGTTCACTAACTGGCGCCATATTTGATTTGCTATAATGTTGCAATAGTGAAAACATCGACGATAAACACATGGATAACGGAAAAATGCTAAATCAACTTGCTTCCCTGAATGGCTTAATTCTCGCCTTGACAGCAGTGATACTCATAAAACACTCTTTCCCTCCTTTCCTAGAGAAAATGGACCCATTTCACCGGTAAGCTTTTAAATCGGATTCGATCGAGTTGTTGTTGTCATTTTAAAATCCCTAACACACTTTTCGGCTTTAAAAGAATGACTAATAAATAAGTTTCTTTTATTCTCAGACGAAATAATTTGGCTTTTTTTCTCCTTCCTCAACACAGTAGACACTGTTCCTTTAATAACAGGATAGATTTTGCCTGGAGATAATATAAAAGTTTAAAATTTTGAATTACAAATATGCGGGGTTCATAAAATAAACCGTTAAAAGTGTTATACTCACTCATTCAAATATTTCGGGCACAGCACAAGTTATAGAGGCATTATTTGATAATCAGTTTAGTATCGACTTCAAAGTTTTGCTCGTCTTTAATCTAAAAAGATTGGTTATTTTAGAGCTACCTGTAAATCTTTCGTGCATTTAAAAGCTCACATGTAGCGAATATTAAAGATTGGATTTTATATTTCATCTGAACTTACATTGAGAAGGTCTGTAATTGAGCCCTGTTTGTTCTAGTAACTAAAAAAAAACAAAAATAATAGATATCAAGGTCTCATAGACTACTATTCCTCAAATGTTCTTCGAGTTTTTTTTTCCCGTGTAGATGGGTCTCGAACTCATCTCGTATTCCGTTTTCATAACAATATACTAACAGAAGTTTTTGCTCGAGCTGGTAAAACAATAGCTACTTAAAACGTAGTTTGTGTATAAACAAATGCTCCCTTTTGTGCTGGAAACAATATAAATTTAAAAGGTGTCATGATTTCTGGTTGATTGCTCATCAACGTCACGATATTGTGATTGCAATCTCAAGTAATGTGTTGCCATCTCGATGGTTATAAAGAATTTTACAACTTAAGAGATGCCGTAGTGTGTTCGAGCTTTTCTGCTGGCGCACAATATTCTAAAAAAATTTGTTCTAATTTTCAGCAAACTTGGAACTGATCAAAAACCATGAGTTCCCGCTCAATTACGGAATGAGATGTTTTATGAGACATTAAGACTCTGCGTGATTCTCGCTTGGGTACCAATATCCGAAGGTAAGTTTTGTAGTTGTTATTTTGAAGTTAATTATATGAATGATATCCATGGAAAACTTAGGCAGGCTGACTCAGTTCGAGAGAATAAATGGAAGTTTCTATAGAGAGTGTGGTTCTGTATCGGTGGGGTTATCACAACATAATTTGGTTTTATCAACTGAGTTGATAACGTAAATTTCCCACCATGAGTCCCTGAAGCTGAGCGTTAGCCCTTCGTTAGAGCGAAAGGCGAATGTTTATGGCATAAATTCTCGTTGTTTCTATAAAAAAATCCAAATGATCTCGATTCGAGAGAAATCGTACGCTCTGTCAAACATCCAAAATTTTCAATCACTTTCTGCATCAGTAGGCGTCGAGTGCGTTTGTAGCAACATAGCATGAAAACTGTTAGAAACACGGAGATCCGAAAAAATAGAAATTGGAAAATGGAAAATAGAATTAATCTTCTCGATAAGCATCTTTTTTTGCCTCACACTAAGAGCTCATGAACTGTCTGGTTTTCCAAAGTTGACAAATTTTGCAAATTTATTTGTGTTGATGTTCATTACATATACGTATATATATCACAGGCCTTTTTGATTAAAGCGCTACTTCTCACTATAAATCGATACATTATCCAGCAAACAGGCAATGAGAATACTCAAAGATATCACAGGTAGAAGTTACAAGGAAATGTGTAGCAGCAAGAGGGGAGAAATGACATTCAGATCTTAAGAGCTAAAGCGCAGTTAGGGCATCGCGGGAAATGTAGATTAAACTTTTTGAAAAGGTAATCGCCATTGGCAATTCTTTCCAATCTTCTTCAGCTTTCCCTATCCTTTGTCTGTTTGGTTAACGTGTTCTTTTATACTCTCACAACTATGGCCCATTAACCTTCTACTCTCCAGAAACAAGTATTTATAATCTCCATAAAACTCTCCATACGTTTCCAAGGGTACTGACAGGGGAGAATTTATACAACAATCAAGAGCTCATTTAGTTGGTGATTACTTTCGTGACCCTAATGTTTGATTTGGGGTGTTAATAGAAATTAGATAAGAAGGTTTCATTCTTATTAACGACAGTTGTCAGAGAGCCAAAGGCAACTTAAACGTTTTCTAATGATACAACAGTAGTCGCTTTGATCAAAACTATGACAAAATTCTCGAGCGTGATGGTTATCACCAACCCGATTTGAGCACCAATACGACAGTGTATGCGTCATGCTTGTAATTGGTCAGTGCAATAAGACAGGTACCACGTCATGCCTGTGTAAGTGGGCATAGTTTTTATTAATTAGCTCTTCCAATTCTGTCAGTAATTATATTCGTGATTGACAAATCGGAATCCCGCTTCGCGGTCGTCCGATATTGTCCACTCAGTGGCTCCACTCGGTCCTATTACCATTATTAATTACTGTTCCAATTGATACCGTGAATTTCATTGGGAGATAAAATTTCTTAATTAGATTTTTGCTTAGGGGCTATCTTGGTCAAAGTAAAATTTTAAAACTTTCTGGAAGTATAATTGTAATCTACAAAGTACTGATCCCTAATCCAGGTACCACGTCATGCCTGTGTAAGCGTGCATAGTTTTCATTAATTGGTTCTTCCAATACTGTCGTGATTGACAAATCGGACTTCCGCTTCGTGTTCGTCCGATATTGCAAATCACTTGTATAATTACAGACTGAATTGGCTCCACTTGGTTCTATTACCATTATTAATTACTGTCCCAATTGATACCGCGAATTTCATTGGGAGATAAAATTTCTTAATTAGCTAAGAAACTCTGGCGATTTTTGCTAAGGGGCTATCTTGGTCAAAGTAAAATTTTAAAACTTTCTGGAAGTATAATTGTAATCTGCAAAGAACTGATCCCTGAAACTTTCAGGACTTAACAAACCGTAGGGTGATTTCTTCAAGTTGCACACGCAATTATTGTTTGCAGAAGTTACCGAATGTTTCTCAATATGACAGCATAAGTTTTTATCAGAAATGAACTATGCTATACACAACAAAGGCTTCTCGGAGAGGTAATTTACTTTTCTCTTTTGCTAAGAAAATCGAGACCCATCATTAAGCAGAGTTCCTCATGAGGGCGAATCTGAAGTTTGTGCTCGCGAAATACTAGAGACAGTTGTGTCTAGCTTGTTCAAGTAAATTTTCATAGATAAACGACTGAGCTGGTGTAATCAATTTATAGTGGGTATGATTCCTTGATGTTATCCTGTTTCATTAGCCTGGCGCGTTGCAAGGAAGAGTGACTCTTTCTGACACGTTTTAGGAATTTTTGTTGTTGCGCAAGGAACGCCCACCAGTTATCTAAACCGTAAAACACTTCCTGTAGGTAAGGATCCAACGTAAACATTTCCCCTTTTTAATTGAGAAAAGCATTTATGAAGTAGCACTGTGCATGACGATTGCAATACACGTTTTGGGCCAAGGAACATCTTATACTGCATCACTGCAGTATAGTTGTGTTATATGTCTTATGAGAAAAGCATAATTGGTGTTCCAACGCAGGTTTCTTGTTTCTTCCTCGTCTTAGGTGCCGCGCCTGTGTTCAGTCCTGGTTCCTATAGCGGTAATGTTGACGAAAATGTGCCCACAGACACCACTGTCAGCGGAATCACTCTGTCAGCGTCTGAAAATGGTGGAAGCAGTGTTACTTACTCGATTATAAGTTCGGCGGGACCATTCAAACTGAGTGCGAATGGAACAAAAGTGCTCACTAATGGATTAGCTGTTAATTTTGAGGCACAGAACTCGTATACTCTAACAGTTCAGGCTGAGTCCGCAGGTAATTATGGAATAGTGTGATGACGTGAGTGAATCGGTGTCTTTAACTAGGGTAAGCCTGGTACTAGTTCGCGGTAAAAATGACACGTCATAATTACACCCCGCATGAAAAATGACGCGCTCGGTCAAATTATGCGGTGCGTAAAAACTACCCGAGATTTTAAACAACATTGCCTTCGTAAATTGAACTTGGAATCTTTACCCACGATTGCCAACTCATTTATGTGAATTATTTCTCTATTACCTTATTTATTACGTACAAAAGCACAACTGACACTCAATGCATCATGACTTCACTGAATGATTTTCTTGTACAAAGCTTAGTCAAATCATTCTAGAACTTACTGATTAATTTTGACAAAACACTCTTACATGTGTCCTGATCATGATCTGACGCTCTTCGTTCACAAGTGACAGTTCTTTTCAGGTCTTGTCTACCTGCACCTTTGCGATCACATTCTATACGACGAAGAAGTGTAAAATAATGGTTGTAAATAAATAACTTTTCTCATTCTTACAGGTGGAACAGCAAGTGCAAGTGTAACTATTACGGTAAACGATGTCAACGAAGCTCCAAGCTTTACGCTGTCTTCGTACAGCGGTGAAATTTCAGAGAACAGCGCTCATGGAGTTGATATCATTACAATATTTGCTGTAGATCCTGATGGTGGTAATACGCTGACCTATAGCCTCTCGGGCTCGGGTGAGTTAAAAAATAAAGTTGGTTATATCGACGAAATAAGATTGACACTAAAGAAAACTTACAGTTATGGTGTTCAACTTGTGCGACTAGTTGTCCTTACGGCTACCGCTGTCATACGGAAGCATACCCTGTAGCAAGTTTATTGTAAATGAAGAGTAGCCTTCATTTGACTTGAACATGCTGAGATATTTACCCGCGGGCATCGTCTATTCCGAGGAATAGACGAGGAAAGTGGAATTCCCTAGTTTCAGCTAAGACACGTGGTGACATTAGAAGTTGAACCAATCACGCACAAGCAAAAACATTTGAAAGATTATTGGCTAGAAAGATCAACAATGAGGACTAATCCTTCCTTTCGTTGCTAAGGTTCGTCGCTGTTCAATGCGCTGAGCAATGGAATCATAGAGGTCGCTGGAAGCCTTGACTTCGAGACAACACCTAGTTATTCCTTGACCCTGACGGCAACAGACTCGGGCTCTCTAACTGACACGACAGCAGTTGTCATCTCAGTCAGGGATGTAAACGAGAGTCCCTCATTTGTTGGTGCGCCATATTCTTCTATCGTTCCAGAGAATGACGCTGTAGCTAGCGTGGTGACTGTAGCCGCTACTGACCCAGACTTAGGTGAGTTTAACGATGACAATTCTTGTGTCCACGGTAGCCACAGCGTAGCTCGCTAAAAGAATGTTCAGGGTCTCGAAATTACTTCTGGAATTGGGTTCTGGTGTTGTTAACATGGAAGTACACTTGATTTGCTTTATGGAGGTTTCACCTCATTGCAATTTTGCCCCAACATTTCTTCCCCCTAAAGACGAGTTCCATTAACTTTAATAAGTTTGCCCCTCCCCCCTAAACTAGTTCGCCCCCAAATCTTCGACTTGATAACATGGCACATTGTGACTTTCTATCATTTTCTGTCATTTTTCAGACCTTCAGACTGTTTACTAAAGTTTCTCTGACAGCTTATTTTATTTACTTTGCAGGAGATTCCATCACATTTTCCTTATCTGGCGCCAAAAGCTCTGACTTTACCATCCACCCTACAAGTGGAGTTGTCACCCTCAACAACGCTTTGAACTACGAATCGCTCAACCTCTATTCACTCACTGTAACGGCGTCGGATGGTAACAGTTATGGGAACGGAAGCGTGACGTCAACATCTTTAACCGTTACGGTGACCAATCGGAATGACGCACCAGTCTCTCTCAGCAATTCTTACTCGGCTACAATTGCAGAGGACGAACCTGGTGGAACAAATGTGTTGAAAACCGGCGCCTCCGACGAAGACGGACATGGAATCTTGTTTAGCTTGTCGGGAAGTTCTGATTTTGATATTCTCAATACGGGAATGATTCGTATTAAGACGGGAGTCACTTTAGATTACGAGACACAAGATAGTTATAACTTGACTGTGGAGTTTTCCGATGGTACAGCGAGTATTTCCAAGTTTGTATCCATCACCGTGCTTGACAGGAACGACGCCCCGACACTTCCGAGTTCTCCATACTCCACGAACGTTTCCGAAGAAGTACCGATCGGCACGAGTGTCTTCGCCGCCAGCGCGAGTGACCAGGATGGGGATTCGCTGGTGTATTCATTGTCCGGAGCTGGTGTGACGCACTTTACTATTGACTCTAATACGGGAATTGTAACGACCTCTCAGGCATTGAACTTCGAAGATACCATTTCTTATTTTATGACTGGTGAGTATAGATGATTTCCAAGAGAGTTCTGTTTGTATCAAAGAGATTTTCTACCTCAAAAGCGGGACTGATTCGTTAAACGATCGCGATGTAAACCAGCAAATTATGAAATATATCTTTCCCCCTGTGAACATATGTTATGTCTTTAAAAATTTGCTTAAAGACCATAAGTGTGATCATAAATGAATGCTCAAAATCGTTATCCTGCTGTTCTACTCACTGTTCGTCTGCTGTACTGCCAGGCACTGTCTTCGTCAGTCGATGAGGTTGGACCTGTTGACGAAGACTGGCAGTGTAAGAGACGAAACGCTGCGCTTCTCGATTAATGGCTAGACTTTGCAACTAATAATGACTCCAAATCGTACTGAAAAGCGATTGTTCATTCATTTGTAACAAATTGTGTGCCTGTGCGATCCCATTCTCAGATTAACCTTTTGCAGTCTTGCAACTGTATTTATGGATTTTGTACTATTTTGTTTGAAGGTCTTTCTGTTATATACTTTTGGTTCCTTTTTAATCATATATCACTCATATACTCTTACTTCTCCCCCATAGTACATGTTTCTGATGGAAAAGGCGGCCGCGACTCCAGCAGTCTCACCATCAGTGTAACAAATGCAAACGATGCCCCACAATTCCTTGGGGCGCCATATACGGCGGCCATTGATGAAGGGCTTTCAAGTGGATTCACCTTACTAACGGCTTCGGCAATCGATGATGACAGCGGTGATACGCTGCAGTACAGTCTTTTGGGTACCAACAACGCTGACTTTGCGATATCAAGCAGTACTGGTCTTATAAGCACTGCAAAGAGCTTAGATTATGAAACAGTGACCTCATACGCCCTCACTGTATCAGTGCAGGACGGCAAAACAACCGTAACAACTTCTTTGACAATTACTGTAAACAATAAGAACGATGCACCCGTGTTTAAGAACGCGCCGTATCTAAAAGCGGTTGATGAAAACGACGCAGGCGCACCCGTATACACTGTGAGTGCAACAGACCAGGATACCGCCGACAGCTTGCGGTATTTTCTCTCTGGCTCAGGTTCAGCTGATTTCGTTTTACACTCTTCCACAGGAGTCATAACTCTGTCTCGCGCACTCAACTATGAATTAACACCTTCGTATTCCTTATCGATCCTTGTGCTTGATAGCAATGGGGAAAGCTCAACAACGAATCTTGAAGTGACAGTGAACGATTTGAACGAATCGCCAAGATTTGTTGCAACACCATACAGTGCGAGTATCGATGAAAATCTTCGAACAGGATTCCATGTTGTACAAGTGACCGCGACTGATGAGGACAGTGGTGATTCTCTAACATATTTTCTATCCGGAGAAGACAGCAGTCACTTTGAAATTAACTCACTCACAGGCCTGGTGACCACTACACAACCACTAGACCGGGAGACCGTGCGCTCCTATGCGCTTTTTGTCAATGTAACTGACGGTACAACTTCTGTCAGGGAGCCACTGTCAATCACCGTTCTTGACAAGAATGACGCGCCTTCTTTCACCGCAGGCTCCTACGCTGTCAGCGTGGTCGAAAACGACGCAACAGCCGTTGTTTACACAGCTAACGCAACAGATCAAGATAGTGGCGATTCTTTGACGTTTACTCTAACTGGATCTGGAAGTGTGGACTTTTCGCTTAACCCTATCACAGGCGTGGTGACTCTGACACGTGCTTTGGATTTTGAGGCCACGCCTGTGTATTACCTCACTGTCACAGCCAGTGATTCGAACGGAGGCGTGGCCACTTCAAGCCTTAATGTGACAGTTGTCAATCAGGACGACTTGCCACAGTTTGTAGGTACACCGTACAGCGTGAATATCGATGAAAATCTCCCTGCGGGAACCACCGTGGTAACAGTACAAGCGAGCGATGAAGACGCTTCAGACGCTCTGAGCTACAGCTTATCTGGAGTCAATAGGAACCATTTTAGAATAAGCTTAAGCACCGGAGTTATTACCACAGCACAAGAGCTCAACAGAGAAAATATTAGTTCTTATACACTGAACGTGGCGGTATCAGACGGCAATGTGACTGTTGTTGAACGGATAACTATCACTGTGGATAACGCAAACGACGCTCCCATGTTTTCTAACACGCCTTACACTGTCAGTGTCGACGAAAACGTCAACAGTGGAAATCTTTTCACTGTAAGTGCCTCAGACGAGGACGGGGATGCCATTTCGTTCACCTTATATGGTGTAGGAAGTGAGTTATTTTCAGTGCATTCCAGTAGTGGAGTCGTGTCCTTGGTTGAAGTACTTGATTTTGAATCTGTCAGCGGTTACACACTAACGGTCCGGGCTAGTGACAGTTATGGAGGAGTGGCAGTTACGTCACTCTATGTTAACGTTGTCAATCAAAATGATGGCCCCGCCTTTGTGGGAACGCCTTATAGTGCGAGCGTGAACGAGAACGTTGCAATTGGTAGCACTGTCATTTCTCTTACGGCGACTGATCAAGACGGCCACTTTTTGACGTTCAGTCTAACCGGAAGTAATGACTTTACCATTGGTACATCCAACGGAATTATAACAACCAACCAGGTATATATATTCTATCATAAAAACTTTTCTAGATGATTATGTAGAGGAAAACTGTAAACTGGGGTGGGTTATTGTGTCTAGTTCATTCTGACGAGTGTATTTCGATCGAGTATCGTGAAACCAGACACAGTGTTAATAATATTCAGTTAGAAATATGGATATGCCATATGACGCTAATAAGGACTTTATGGGGAATAGCTGTAAATGCAGTTAAGCGAAGAAAAACGTCGGCGACTAAACTGTCTGGTTTCAGTTTCTTGCATTTTTTGATGAGGGTTTTGCGAGTTTTTGAAACCAGTTAGGGAGTTTACTGCAGAAAAAAAGGAAATCCCTTATACTTTTTAACACTTAAATAAAAGTTGCTTCAGAGTCTTCTTATAACCATACCTGGAATCTGAATTTGGGATTTTCTTCAGTCTTTAATCGAAAAGATTTTTGTTGACGATGATTCTGACAAAAGTCAAAGATCAAATTGTTTTGATTTTTATCTACTTACTTTGGTTTTTTGTCATTTATGCCAGAAGTGTTTTATCTATTCGGCCAACCACCATGTTAAACCGTAATCGATCAAACGTGGACTCATGTTCTTTCCCGCGTTTTGCCTGTGCCTGTTACATGTTCTTTCTTTTGGTAGCCTCGCGTAGATATGTGTTTGCCATCTCTTCTTACCAGGTTTTGGATTATGAAGCGAACAGCTCTTACTCCCTGACCGTGCGTGTTTCTGATGGCTCGGCGATAGTCTCTCAGCCGCTGACTATTAGCATCCGGGACGTGAATGACCCTCCAGTATTTACTGATGCGCCTTACGCCGTGAACGTGAATGAAAACGAGGTTGCAGGCGCAGTTTATACAGTCAGCGCCACAGATGAAGATGCTGGTAAGTGTGTTAGGGAGAATGATACCTCTAGTTTGTTATCTCTTGTGAGGGTTCATGTGTTTGCAGCTTTTTCTTTTCATACGCCAAAGATGTATGTGAGATTGACCCGCTGTTGATCAAGAGCGTTTGTTGATTTACTAGCTCGAACCTCTTGACATTTTTTTGATAGCTTGGAGCATTATACTTAAGTTGCAAAATTAATTCAAAATTAATCTGAGAGCACGAGAGTTCTTGTATTGTTGTCTAAATGGAAAAATACTCAGCAAAAAATATCTAACGTGTGAGATTGGACATTTTCCTCATCACTAGTAGAGAGCTTGCGTTATTTCGATTAAAGATGATGATATAGTTTACTTTTTTTTTTTATTTAGGTGATTCAGTTACATTTCTGCTGGCTGGTCCAGGAAGTACTGACTTCTCCATTCATCTAACTAGCGGTGTTGTATCATTAAGTCTGGCGCTAGATTACGAATCACTTCCATTCTATTTGTTAACAGTCATTGCCTCCGACACGAATGGCGGTATGGCTCAAACTATACTCAATGTGTCAGTTGTAGATCAAAATGACTCGCCTGCCTTCGTTGGTGCTCCATTTGCAGCCCAAATTGATGAAAATCAAGTCAGTGGTTCCACCGTGTTAAAACTTACTGCCACTGATCAAGATGCAGGTGATTTGCTGACCTTCAGTATCGCGGGTTCGGACCACTTCGCTTTATCTTCAAGTGGGCGTATTACGACCACCAAAATCTTAGACTTTGAGTCTGTGAACACTTACACTCTGAGTATCTCTGTCTCTGACAGTAAGACTTCTGTAACAGAAGCTATAACCATCTCAGTCCGTGACACAAATGATTCGCCAGTGTTTGTTAATTCGCCTTATGCTGTCACCTTACCCGAAAACAATGCTAGCGCTGTCGTGAGTGCAACGAGTGCCATTGATGACGACAGCGGTGATATACTGAGATTTTTTCCTATCAGGGGTAGGCAGTGGTGATTTTTCCATCCTGTCATCTACTGGGTTAGTTTCACTTAGCAGAGCGTTAGATTACGAGAGCACAAGTCTAGTTACGTGTTAAAACGTTATTGTGCGTGATGAATACGGCGGTCACGGCGATTCTTCTTTGAGCGTTACGGTCCTCCTGACGAAAATGAATGCCCCTAGTTTTGTAGTGACTTTCCGTACCCGCGTGTCACTTGATGAAGATTACCCGTAGGAACCATAGTGGTTTTGCAGGCTTCTGCAGTTGAATGAAGATTCGTCCGATATCCTAGAATACACCCTCTCTGGTGCTAACATAACGGATTTTCAGCAGTTGCTCAAAACAGTGGGCATCATCACAAACTTCTTTTAGTCTTGATTACGATTTTTGAGCCGTCCTATTCCTAACAGTGTCCTGTTACAGATGGAAAATCTTTCGTCTCGCAAGTGATCACTATTAGACTTACGGATAAAAATGACTCACCTACCTTTTTAGCCGCGCCTTATTCAGTCGCAGTCGCAGAAAACACCACCCACAAGCACACAGCTCATGGATGATTGCCACTGACAAATACAAGCCGGACCGCTTGAATTTTCTACTTTTTGGGATTTGTCAGTGAATTTTTTATCACTGCCCCCAACATCCGGTGTAATCTGGCTTTAACTCACGGTCAGTGGATCACGACGGTGGACATCATTTATACTTTAACTGTCTTTGTTATCATGACAATAATGGGGCATTCACGACCACATCAATCTCTGCATTCTTTCTGTCTCGGGAAGTCATGTATTCTTCCCATATTCTTGGCATCCGGACTTTACCTGCCTTATGCAGCGACCGTTCAGTCAGAAGACTTCCTAGCGGAAGTGCCGTCTAGACAAGTTGCTGCAAACGATGCACCTACGGTGATTCTATTGAGTTTCCAGTTTATCAGGCACAGACAGCGGATGTTTCAAGATTTTTCCCGTCTGCCGTTTTGATTGAAAACTTCCAAGGAGCTGGACTTTGAGCGCTCGTTAGTCCTTCTTACATTCTCTGACTGTGAACTGCTAATGACGGAAAATCAGTATCTCCCAACGGATCTTGCTATCTCCGCCATAAACGTTAAACGATGCACCTGACGTCACTATGCTACCGCCTAACGTCAGTTTGTTCGAGAATGACGTCACTCGGGTTCCCGCTAAGATTGACGTCAATGCCAGCCAGATCCCGACGGCGCCCACATCACTTCGGGCACGTAGCTAAAGCGGAAGTGGAAAGTGACTACCTTGTCATAAATCCCGCCACAGTACGCATACACCTTAAGCCCAGCGCGATGAATATTACTACAGGCACTCTACTTCGTTGACAGTGAGGGTTTCTGATGGTAATGGAGGCGTGGCTGTAGCGTCAAATCCCCGGTGCAACGTCTGGCCTCTTGATTCTCGTGGTCACCAGGATGGATGCCTGTATCCGACCGGTCGCGGGGCGCGTGGCCACATATCTGAGTACTCGGATCCCCTGTCTCACTGGTGACCGGGTAAGAATGGACGTTGACGTTGTATTCCTGGATATCTCATAGTCGCCCTGGGTGGCGGAGACCTTGCTCGATTCTGCCGTTACATTAGCTCACATAAAGGTCTCAATCTTGCTCTGGTGCTCCTACCGGTTCAGTATAGCAGGGAAAAACAGTAACCAGTTTGCAATTTCTGCACGCTGGAGTCTAAAACATCACTCGATAAAGCTGGATTTTTGTTTTTTTTTCTGGTTTTTTTTTCTTTTTTTTTTTTTTTTTTGGTGTTTTTTTTTTTTTTTTTATTTTTTTTTTTTTTTTTTTTTTTTTGGAGCGCTGGATTTTGAGGCCCTTTGCATACCTCTTTAGAACCCGTCTATGATGGCATGCAGAACCTGTCACACACAACGTTGACAATTTCTCCGTCGTGGATAGCAATGACCCCCCCAGATCCTCAACGGACCGCCTACACCGGTCACTGTGGATGAGAACGATGTTAGTGCTACGTGGGGTCAATGTTACTTGGCGGTTGGACTTGGACAGTGGTGAGTCTCATTATCTTCGTTGTACAAACCATATCACCGTAACGAAGAAAAACTGACCATGCCGTCCTTCTTCTGATTGTGACATGGCTGTCTAGTTTCCGCCCGCCTTAACCTGAATATGTCTTTAATATCCCCAAAAAACCCTTTATAGCTCTTATCCCTGAGGATTGATGACATCTTTCTGTAGCCTTTTTCTCAGTTTGATAGCCAGATCTTGGGTGGTCAAGGCAAGCCGTTGCATTCTTTCTGGAAACGGATAGTAGGGCCATCGTGGGCAACTCTTTGCGCAAATACCTCAGAAATTCACGAGCATTATTTTATACGGGCTTTAATTGAGTAAGGCGGAGAGCGAGTTTATCCTTTTTAATCTCCTATGCAGTGATCAAAAAAAATTTTTTTTCCTCACCCTCCAATATCAACACAAGATCCGGATTAACAAGTCATGAGAATACTAGTAATATTTAAATTATGGGATTTCAGTTGATCCTAAAATGCCAGATTTTTCAAGTCCGTAAGGTCTCAAAAGTGTCTAGCAAGACAGTAAGCAGAATTGCTAATGAGGATCTTGGGAGTGAAAGGTTTAGTGGCGTGTTTCTTAAACATATGTACGGTGACTCAATTTGGAGGTTTCAGACCGTGGGCCCATTTCTTTCTTCATGTAAGTGTTTCTGGAAATTACCGGTACTACCGTGAAAACGAACCAGAATGGATCGTTTGCTTTTTTGTTTTTAGGCTCAACCTACTGTTTTGAAGACTTAGATTTTTAAATATGGTTTGTTAAACCATTCAAATTAACAGAATTTTGAGAAACAGGCCCTTACTGCAAGATCCTACTGCCAATGCACTCATTATTTCTTGTGTGAATTTTCCTTAGGTCCAGTCCGATTCGCTGACCTTTATTTATATGCATGGTGCTGGTAGCAACTACTTGTCCATCCCAGACCAACCACAGGAGTAGTAAGCCTCTCACAAGCCTTAGACTTTGCACAAGTCCCCTAGATTATAATTACAGTGGAAGTCAGGGATGGCCGCGGGGGATTGGCCCGCGACCAGTTCTGACCGATTAATGTAAATGACAGAAACCGAATGCGCACTTGCATTCCAGGGAACCCCGTTCAGCATTGCTATCAGTGAAAATGTCGCGTATCGTTCAACTGTGGATCCAAATCGACAGCTACTGATCCAGATTAGCAGTGATACCCTCAATTACCATACCACGCTATCTGTAACAAACAGCTCTCGTTATTTCCAGCTAGATCTCTTCTGCGACTTGGTCTGATACTGACCGCTGCGAGAATTGGATTACGAATATGTGAATTATTTCTTTTCTCACTGTAAGTGTTTGTAGTGACGGGAAGACGACAAAGTTACCCAAAGCCGCTGATGCCGTCAACCAATCACAGACACAAACGAGATTTACCCATGTTTTTACATCGCCCTTTACTCAGTGCAAAGCCACGAAAATGTCCATCTACCGTTTCCCATTACTCTTCTTTGCAAACGCCACCGGACCCTGATAGACGACACATTGCGTTTCACAACCGCTTTCTGGATCACGAAGCCTCACATTCAACTGAATTCACGGATTGACTGGCTTAGTCCTCCCTAAACTCGACACGCCTGAACTTTGAAGAATTCACTACGTTCGCTGTTGAACACTAACTGTGTCAGACGGAAAAGGTGGTGTGGAGTGACACCACACTGACTGTCGAGGTCATTGACCATAATGATGCCGCCCTACCGCGTTAACACTCCATTCAGCGCGGTAATCGACGAAAACATCGACATTGGAACACAAATTATCCAAGCGTCAGCTACTGACGAAGACAGAACTCCTCTCTAACGTATTCGCTCACATGGGCCCACAGCTGCCGTTTTTACGATGTTCCGTAACAGGTAATCATATCTACGATAGGGGTGTATCGACTTCGAAAGCCGCAGTTTTTACTCATTGACTATCTGGGTGGAAGGACGGTGCCTCAACTGTTGAGCACTCTGTAGATCTCCAGATCCTCTGACGGTGGCCATCAATGATACATCAATGGATTTGCCAGTGTTCAACACAACACATCCTACACTTTATCACTGAAGAACGAACCCGTGCATCAGTCCAGCATTTTGCCAGGTCTCTGCTAGCGATCAAGATCGGAGATAATAACTTGCGTATACCTTCGGAGGAATCCACTAGCCTCAGATTTCCATAAACAGTGCAAATGGTGTGCTAGCTAACATCTATCGTTCTGGAGTTACGAGAGAACACTCTCCCTACGTCCTTAAACGCCGCAAGCGGATGAATGGAACGATGGAAAGAACCCTTGTCCAATGTCATAGTGAATGTTATTGACCTTATGATGAAACACCATTATCAATAGTGCCTCTTACAACCGGCACTGCGACAGAAAACTGCTTTGGATTGGCTCATTCTGTTATGACAGTGACTGCTTCAGACGAAGACCTGCTGACAGGCGGCGCTGGCTTATGAACTGTCAGGAACAACCAGCTTTCTCACTTTACTGTGACAAGCAACGGTTTGATACAAACAGGGAGAGACATTGACTTCGAGAGTGTCCAGGGCTACTCGCTAACTCTAACAGCCACAGACAGCGCGAATAATACAGGCACACTGTTATAATAATTAAAGTGTGAATGTGAATGATAATGATCCAGTTTTTAAGCGCTTCAACGCTCAGTGTAGATGTGTCGGAAGGCAGTGCTCCTGTTACGAGTGTCGCCAAGGTAACAGCAACTGACGGTGACCTTGAGGACACTATAACATACGCATTGTCAGGTAAAGTATCTTTTAATCGTTACTAGGATCTTATGATGTTAGTACATTTAGCTTTGTTACACACGGAAGCTGAGTCTATTTCTTTTGTTTAATGCTCCCATAATGCTGTTAATTATACCCATAACAATGTCCTTACATGTGAGTGGTGGAGAATGCCTCATTTTTTCGCTAATGATTCTGTCCAGTCGTAATCAGCCCAGTGTAATCGAGCAGATGGTTAAAATCGGACAGTTACATCAGCCAATCACTTTGGGAATAATCAAATGAATCCACCAATAACACAATTGATCAAAGTGACTATAGCAAATGCATATCATCCCAAGCTACGGATTTTCCAAAACCAAGGAAGCTGTTTCTAAAGTTTTTCGGTGTGTTTTTGTCGAAGATTATAGTGGTTTATTGTTGAAAGATTAGATAACAGGCCTTTTTTTAATCAATACACTTTTTTTTTAAACTTGGAAATTAAAATGGTTTATAGTTGATCTTCCAATTCGGTAGGTGGTTATAATCGCGATAAAAAAGAAATCGACTGGTTTCTTCCCTCAGCTTTTAGCTGCATAAGCAATTTGTCGAACTGAAGGAAGCCAAGCTTACTTTCGATGACGTGCATACTGAAACATAACTCAATATTAGTTTAATGTTACTAAATCTTCCCTGACATAGGATCCGACAGTGTCAACTTGCTGTTAATGAAAACACTGGAGTTGTCTCCACTATTGCCCTACTGGATCGTGAATCCCAAGATTTTTATTCCCTGACTCTCACTGCACGGATTCTGGGGGTCTTTACTCAATGGCTACAATTAACGTCACAGTCACTGACGTCAACGATAACACTCCCGTATGTGCAGAGGCCGTCTACGCAGCTTCAGTGGCAGAAAACGTAGCTGTTGCTTCTTCTTTGGTACGGTATCGTGTTCTGACCTGGACGTGGGCTCAAACGGAGAGGTTTGTAACCTTGCTGCTCTTTCAATTTTATCCATTCTTCTTGTCTCAGGCTGCGCTTTTCTCTTTGTGCACCATTGCATACAAATCTCGTAGGGTGATTTTTCTTATAATTTTTTTCAATAAAAGCGGGTGCAGAAACTACGGGTCGTGCTGGTGAGAGAAATTTTTAGTTACACAATTGATTAGTAAACTCTTTCTTAAGTTTTACAAAAGCAGCAATGTTTGAAAGCATTTTGATTTTTTCTCTGTCTTCAGGTGACTTACAGTATTTGTCGGGAGATGGTGGAGTCTTTGTAGTGAACTCTTTAACTGGCGTAATAAGCATCAGTGCTTCTCCAGATTGTGAGTCGTTACAAGAATACTTAGTGACTGTACAGGCCACAGACGCTGGTTCGCTGCCACTGTCCTCCATTACCACGGTAATCCTCACAATTACAGGAGTCAATGAATTTATTCCTCACTTTATCCCTAATAACTCTTACGTCGTCACGGCCGCAGAGAGCTTGGCGCTAGGACATGACTTGATCACTGTGTCGGCCAATGACGCAGATGCTGGTTCCCAAGGCGAGGTTACTTACACCATAAGTACAGGAGATACATACGGGAATTTCGTGATTGATAGTCACACTGGAGTCATTGAATTGGTTTCTAGTTTAGATCACGAGGCTAGTTCTCAGATCACTCTCACAGTGACTGCCACTGACAGCGATTCAGCGAGTCCGCTCAGTGCCCAGGCAACTGTGACAGTGAATGTGGTCGACGTGAATGACAATCACCCAGAATGCCTTCCGACATTGCTAGCGCCCGCAGTACTAGAGTCAGCTGTTTCTGGCGATGTTGTGGCCACCCTTAATTGCAGCGATCCAGACAGTGGAGGCAATGGAAAATTATTTTATACCATCTCAGCAGGAAACTCAGATGGTGAGATTACGAATACTGAACAAATTATGAAAATGTTGTGAACTTCGTAAATCTAAACCTTTTCCATGGAAGAGGCTTTTCTTTGCAACTCGTTCAAACTAAACGATAATTTTCAGGATATTAAAGATGTTTATGTTGTGGCCATAACGAAACTGTCTACTGCGTTTAGATAATTTTACCCCAATAGATTGTTTCGTAAGCTGTGCTGTTTTTTTTCTCCCTCAGGAAGATTCAATATTTCAAATGCAGGCAAAGTGAGCGTGACAGACATTTTAGATTACGAGACAGTCACGTCATACTACCTGGTAATCACAGTCACAGATGGAGGTGTCCCTCCTTTGTCAACTGAGATTTCTGTCGCGATATCTGTGTCACCCGTCAACGAGTATGCCCCAGTCTTCGTCAGCAATGGCAGCTATTCGGTCTCAATCCCTGAAGATACAGGCCTCGGCATGGAGCTCATTCGTGTTACGGCAAACGACGGGGATGACTCAAGTCATGCGCACGGAAGAGTAATTTACTCCATCATTTCCGGAGATACCGGATTCTTTTTCTTCATATCTGCTGACAGTGGGGCGATACAGCTCGCAAGGAGCCTGGATCGAGAAGTAGAGTCATCCTATGTCCTTATAGTCAAGGCTACCGATGGAGAAAATGACGTAAATGCCACAGTGTCAATCACTGTCACAGACTCCAACGACAACCAACCCATTTGTAGCCCTTCCTCGTATAGTGCTGCAGTCAGTGAAGATGTGGGGCTGGGAACTAGTATATTGATTGTCACATGCTCTGATGACGATGAAGGGAACAACGGCCTGTTAATCTACAGGTGATGGTTTCTCACGTGTTTACTTATCCGCCATGTACTCATTGACTGAGTGGGAGGACAGGAAGATGTTTAGCTCGAAGTTACAATGTACGAACCGAGCGCAGCGAGGTCCGTACGTCATGACCGAGAGCCAAATATTTCCCATCAAGCCCGACCTAACTCAGTTAATTATAAAAATAATTTTATCGTATGGCCGTTGCTTTCTCTTTTTCCTCCTTTCTCCTTTTAGCTAGCATCTAACAGCCATCATACGAAGAATTTTGTCTAACATTTCTCATTAAAAATGCGGGACCTAACGGGTCATATAATAGTACAATTATTTATGACCAACTGTTAATCAAAATTTATCAGATTGTGTGTTATACTTGCCTTTCGCGAGCCACTGTCCTCTTCTTTCGCGGATAAATTACAATCCTGCAGCTCTATGTGATGTTTCAAATGTCAACTGAGCGTTGAATATTTTGTTCTTTGTATCTTTATAGTATCATATCCGGGAACACTAACAGTTGCTTCACCATAGACTCAAACGGCACCCTGTTTACAGCCGCGTGGTTAGACTACGAGACCACGCCCACTTTCACATTGTTAGTTCGTGCACGTGACTCGAGCAGTCCGTCATCATCTCAAAAATCCACTTTTATGGAAATAAGTATTGATGTTATTGCAGTGAATGAGCATGAGCCCTTGTTTGCCTTTGCTCAGTATGCTACGAGCGTAACTGAGGACACGGCCGTGGGAACTTCAATTATCAGGGTAACGGCTACGGATCAAGATTACGGACTGCAAGGTAATCCCGATGTCTTTGTTAAAAAGTTCTACGAAATGATAGCATAGGATATTTGCACAGCAGAATACTAACTTCAACTTGAAGAATAAAACACAATGGTAGTTTTGTAAGATAGAAAAATACAAGAGAGGGTTGAGGACTCTAGAAGCATCAAGGATGGCTAAGAATAGAGAAAGTTTTCTCGTACAATGATCGTCAAATGTTTGTGAAACGAATTGTTCCCGAAAGACCGCTAAATAGATTTTGATTGGCTCCGATGTTATTCTTTTTGTTATACTTAGTTACTATCGTGAGCCTATACGATAGCAAAGTGAGTATGCGCAGTAGTCACAAATAATTGAACTTGAAAAATCGAAATACCATTTTGTAAGAGATATTTAAGAGGTAGGTATGTTGCATGCCTGACTGAAGGTTAACTAACTTATCGCATACCAAGAGCATCCTGATGCATACTCAGTTCAAATATGAGTTTTACTGAGTCAGACATTTTTAAATGCTGTCTTAGGAGATGTGAGTTACACCCTGACACCGTTATCATTACCGTTCTATATCGACACTAACAGTGGTGTGATTCGTGTGAAGACCAGCCTTGACAGGGAGAATGTCGATACCTACATTTTGACAGTCACCGCCACTGACAGGGACCGCAACATAGCCGATCGTAGATCATCGTCCGTGAATGTCACTGTTACTTTGACTGATGTTAATGACAATGATCCTGTGTTTTTTCCTGATCATTATAAAGTAAGTGTATTAAAATTCATCAAAATGTAAGGTTTATAAATGCAAGATTTTGTCCTGGTTTCTGTCGTACGAGGCAACTGATTGATTCGTACTTTTACTGGGAATAACCCTTTGTTACAGGTTGAATTTTATGAAAATACCACAGCCGGTTCCAGTATCACTCAACTGCAATGCACCGACCAGGACCTGGGCACTAACTCAGCCCTTGTGTACAGCATAACCGATGGTGACCCGGATGGTTTTTTAACATATCCTCTGGCACTGGTCGAATCACCTCAGCTAAAAATCTCGACTTTGAAGACGCCCAATCATATTCCTTGACTGTTGAGGCAAGTGACAGTAGTTCACCAATCAACTCGCGACACACGTCTATATCTCATGTTGATGTCATAGTGACTCCACTAAATGAACACGCGCCTGTGTTTAGCCAGTCGTCGTATGACGTCACCATCTCGGAAAATACGGCGATTGGTGCTTCAGTTCTGTCAGTTACTGCTACAGATGGTGATTCTGGCTCGCAAGGGGAGTTGACTTTTGCTCTGTCCAGCGGCTCGCCATTTTACATCGACAAGATTAGCGGCGTCATAAGGTTACAACAGGAGTTGGACTTAGAAGCTGTGACGTCATATTCTCTATTGGTGACAGCAACTGACGGAGATTTAAATTCCCCTAAATCGTCAGTTGTTAGCATAACCGTAAAGTTGCGTGATGACAATGATAACGCACCAATGTTTAGTCCCGTCCTGTATAGCGTGACAATCACTGAAGATACGGCCGTGTTTACTAACATCTTGAATCTGACATGCGCGGATGCCGATTCTGGTACGAATGGACAATTTCTTATGGCAATAACTTCAGGTAAATAACTACTTACATATTTCAGCGCAAAACTTATTGCTCGTAAACTAACTAACCCCAGATGCTTTAGAGGTCTGTAGCACTTCATGGCCGATGATCCAATAAATGCTTTGGAGGGGGGGGGGGGACACGCATGTCATCTGGTCGTGATTGGTTTGAATCTGACCTCTCGATGGCTCTTAGTGAGGCACAAATCCGAGCCGATTTTCATATCAAATTCAAACCCCAGACAATGAAGGATTATCTTTCTAAACTTAGTAAACAATTTTCCTATGTTTTTCTTCCTCACTCCCTAAGGGAATGTTGGTACAGGATTCTCCATCTCAGACGAGGGATTTCTAAGTGTTGCCTCAGCTCTAGATGCAGAAACAACCTCTTTCTATTCTCTTGAGATCACCGCAACAGACCGGCACCCAAGCCAGCCGCTCTCTAACACAGCAAAAGTAACGGTTACCGTTACTGGTAAGAAAGGTCATCTCGTTATTTACAATGGCACTTTTCAAATAACCGAGGGAGTACGAGCTAGCTGTTTGAATTGTTAAATTCTTGACTTGTTGATCTGCTGGGTTATGTTAAATGAAGTTGAATTGAAAGTGAAATATTTGTTCTACCCGGATACACTTAATCTGCAATACCCATTTATTCTTCTCTCTCCCCTAGAAATATAAATTTTTTTCATCGCCGTTAGCTCTATCTTTAATCGTAATTCGGAAAGCACCTTTTCCTTTTCTTTTTTCTAGATGCAAACGAACACTCTCCGCAATTTACAAATGGCGGATCGTACACCGCCCTGTTGGCAGAGAATGTTGGTGTGGGAGCATTAGCTTCCAGTGTTTCAGCGACTGATCTTGACATCGGCTCTGTATATGGCGTTGTTACCTACGCAATCACATCCGGAAATACCAATGATGTCTTTGCGATCAGGCCGACTGATGGTATGGTTTTTGTGAAGCGTTCGCTTGACAGGGAGACAACAAGCTCTTACAGTCTTACAATTAAAGCCAGTGATCAAGATCCAGTTTCTCCCTTGTCATCCACAGCCACGCTTCAAGTTACTCTCACGGACATCAATGACAACGCACCTATATGCAATCCTTGCATTTACGGAGCGTCCATCAAAGAGTCTGTTGCCATAGGGACAATAGTTATTCAGTTAAACTGCTCGGACGCAGATCTCAAGCCGAATGCGATCAGTGGGTACACAATAACAACTGGTTAGTATCAATACAGAACTTCAAACGTTGACAATCTCGCATTGTGATTTGTTGTGCAGAAGGGATTTGCTGCTTATAACTAACGCAACGTAACGTAACGGTCGCTGATTTTTCCTTTTACAATAGGGTCCTTATCTTGCTACCGGGTTGTGCCACTTACCTCGAAAGATACATGTTAGAATTTTCCTTAGAACAAGGAAAAATCTGGGTTGATATTCTGGGGCATTCAAGTTCATGAATTCTAGACCCTGCTGAGAAGAGCACAAGAAAATATTAAGGAATGAAAATAGCCTTGTTGTATTTTCCCAAATATTTGTATTATTGTAAGAAACACTCTAGATACGTAAAGAAACGTGCCATAAACAATGCTTCACCATGGTTTTCGTTCTCTAGTTCTTAGAATTGCTTCTGGAAATTGTTGTTTAAGTTAATTATTGTTTTGGATAGATGCTCTTCGTCGTACTTAATCGAATCATTCTTCACTGTTTATGTGAAGTTCATTGATAAAGACAATACATGCAGTTTATGAGGATTAAGGAGTTGTTCGGTTTGATCGTTTAGTTAAATATTTTTTTTAGAGTAAAAATCCTTTTTAGAACAAGTCAACTTCGAAGTAGTCCCATGTAAGTGGTTGTCAAGGCCTATGGTCGTTAAGTTCGATATATGAATAATGCCCTTAATTTGATGAAGTATTTATTTCGTATATCTAACATTTGCTGCGGTTCTTCTGACTGCATAGCTGTACGTTTTCCTTTCAGGGAATACGACTGCCTTTGGTGTGAACGGAGATGGTCTAGTCACGACACTCATCACTCTAGACTTTGAGGCTATTAAGTCCTACCTGCTCGTGATCACGGTATCTGATGGCGGCTCGCCCAAGCTCACCACCAACGTAACTGTCAGTATCCAGGTCACCGGAGTAAATGAGTTTTCGCCTGTGTTTAGTAACTCGACATATGCAATCAGCCACTCAGAGGTTAGTTAAAGATACTTATCTGTTTTGTACGGATTATAAAAACTCAATTTTTTTCTCTAAGGGATAGGGGATGACCTTATGTCCGCATAATACACAAATGTCCTAATTTATGTTTTGAACGCTCGTTATAGGACATTATCTTTGGCACCACTATCACATCAGTGACAGCCACTGACCGAGACCACGGACCCGATGGCTCTGTCCTCTTCTCTTTAATCGATGGCGACTCCGAAGGGAGATTTCAAATCGATCCTAAGTCGGGCGTAATCGTACTAAGAAAACAGCTAGATCGTGAAACGAAGGAAATGTATTCTTTGATCATTCGAGCCACTGACCAAGGTGTTCCTAGCTTGTCAAGTACAGCGACAGTTCATGTTGAATTACTTGACGTCAATGATAATCCACCACTTTGTAACAATTCCTCTTACGTCATCGAAGTGGCAGAGAACTTCAAGGTCAATAGGACGGTACTGAAACTGCAATGTAGTGACGCTGACGTTGGAGAAAATTCTGTTGTTTCATACAATATATCTTCAGGTAAAGCCTCCGTTGTTCATGCCTTGAATTGGAACAGTGGAAAATCAAATTGATTTCAATTAAATTTTAACCCTTTTTTTTCTTTTGCTGTTAGTTGGTAATTGGTTCGACTTCTTAGGCGACGCAACCAGGATATCATGTGCATGCCATCAATACAGGGATTTGTAGCAGCATGGTCTCGAAAAACTCGACTTGTACTGTTAAACGCTTATGTTTCCAACTTCACATTGCGAGGCCATATAGGCCTAACCACCCAAAGCTGTAAGGACTCACTCAAACCTGATCATCACGTTTTTTATTTGTCGACTTACCCATAGTGTTCTTATAATTTCTTGTAAGTGGAGATCATATGTTGAGGCCTAATAGTAATGCCTTTCTTTATTCCCAGGAAACACAAATTCTACTTTTAGTGTTGATTCGAACACAGGGATCCTATACTTATCAGTTGCCCTAGACCTGGAGTCACAGGCATACTTCGATTTGATCATCGCTGTTAGCGATAATGGATCTCCACAACTCTCCACTCAGGTCACTGCATATATCGTGATTACAGCCGTTAATGAATTCGCTCCAATATTCACTCGGAATGGCTTCTACAATTTATCTGTTCCCGAGGATACCCCTGTTGCTACCAGTTTGGTAACAGTGCAGGCTCAAGACAAGGACAGCGGTAAACAAGGCATGGTTTTCTATTCCTTATTGATTGGTAATGAGGACGGTATGTTCCTCCTTGATCCAAACCTTGGAACTTTGATCCTAAGGAAGCCATTGGACCGTGAGGCACGTTCTAGGTATAGCTTGACGGTGCGCGCATCTGATAACGCTCCCGCGCCCTTAACGAAATGGAGCCTTGCGATCGTGAACATAACTATTTCGGACCTCAACGATAACCCGCCTTCGTGCACCCAAAGTGCAGTGGTAGTTTCTTTGTTGGAGTCCACAGTTGTAGGGACTGTGATTTTTACTCCAAACTGTACAGATGTAGACTCCTTTTCAATTCTTTCTTATCAAATAACTCAGGGGAACGACAAAGGAAATTTCAATGTGTCTTCCTCGGCTGAAGTGAGACTCAACAGGTCACTTGACATCGAGGATGAGTCATTATTCAGCCTGCTGCTGACCGTTTCTGATTCCGGCTCACCCGTGAAACATGCGTACATCTCATTGACGGTGAAAGTACTTCCGGTGAATGAACATAAGCCAACGTTTGTTGCCAATGACCAGCTGTATAATCTGGATGTCTTGGAAAATATCACATTAGGTGGGAAATTTGTCGTTCGTATCTTCCATAAAAATGTTTTCCTCGACAAATCTTTTCAGTTCATTGAACAGAAAAACTAATATTTGTTAAAAACACCAATACTCTTTTTCTTCATAAGGAACTATCGTTTTTCAAGCCCAAGTGACCGACAATGACTCAGGAGTTCACGGAGACCTGCGGTACGTTCTCGTCAGCGGCAACGAAGACAATAAATTCTATTTGGACGAGGAACAGGGAAGACTGGTACTAGTCAAGGGTTTAGACAGAGAGACCACTGACCAGTATAACATTAGTCTCAGGGTAGAGGACAGTCCATTGAGTTCCCCGGATGTTAAGTGTTCCAATGTGACAGTGTACATTTCAGTTTCAGATGTAAATGATAACCCACCTGTGTGTACACCAGCTTTATTTGCCGAAGAAATTTTAGAAGGTAGGTGGAAAATAAGTGTAGAAAGTGACAGAAAATGATTGTATTGATCAATTTAACAACAACTTGGTTTCTGTCTTGTGATGGTTGATGAAGACAAACTCGAATTAACTATCACGCATAGAAATTGAGAGCAATTGATCAAACTTTATCCGGAAATAAATTTTCAAAGAAATTTAACACCATCTGTTTTGATACTAAAGCAAACTGTTAGAGTAATCACTTTCCTCACTGTCTATAACAGAAAAGATAGCCCGCAGTATCGTGACCAGTCAGACATCAGCATTTTTGATAGGCCGCTACTAGATTTACACAAGATAACAATTAAACTTAGCCACTTGAGAAAGTAAGAAGTGGCCACAATGTTGCCCGTTCAACAAAAGCACCATTTCCTGAAAACACCAGATTTCGCAGCAAACTTTGAAAAGTGTTTTGAACAATGAAGTTCACATCTACACTATTTCCCAGACAGGTTTCGTTGTCAAGGCATCTACCAGAACAAAGTTATCTTTACAAAGATTTCCTTTGATGAGTTTCCTTGTTTAAAGTGTGACATGAGCGAGACATTTTTAGAACAAGGAGAGTTGCCGTGGAAAAAAATTCATTTTCAGACATCTACACTACCGAGAAAAATGTATCCTCCACATTTTCCAAAAAGAGAGTAAAAGCATAAGGGTAATAATAATCTCGCTTCTCTTTTCTAATTTTAATTTATGTACCATGTTTTTTTTTGTTTTGTTTTTTTTGTTGTTTTGTTTTTTTTCAGACATTCCTATTGACACAAACGTGACGGCAATTGCCTGCACCGATGAAGACCTGGGACCAAATGGAAATTTCTCTTTTGAAATTGTCAGCGGAAACTTTGGAAAGAAGTTCAGACTGGACGACAACAGAGTCGTTGTAAATGATAGGCTAGATCATGAGAACGAACATGAATATAGCTTGGAGATTCACGTGACAGACCACGGTGTTCCAAATAATGTAGCTGTTGTTATGGTAACATTGTATGTAAAAGCTAAAAACGAGTTCGCCCCAGTCTTCCAGCATTCAAACTATACCGTCAATATCTCCGAAGCTACAGCAGTGGGTAAGTTTATTCGAAAATTTCTTTTTCAAAATTTCATGGCAGAATTGCATCCATTGTCCATTGGCCTGAGAGGAAACAAAAAATCTATCGTCTGAAAAAATCACCACATTGAATTACTGACTCATCACACACGAAGGTCTTTTAAAGAGTATTAACGCTAGAGGCAGCTTACGTAGCATAGGGAACAGTGCTTCTGGAAAGGAAGGAATACAACTGAGTGTTCAATGATGGTTTTATCCAACTTGGACTTAAGGCCAGAAGGAAATACCGTTTACAGTACATTAAGTACTCCTTGATAGTGCTCAACAAGTTTTATTCGAATGGCAACACGCTTGGAATCACTCATTACCGATTCATTAAGGTTAGCCAGCTCTATGGGCGCGTTACAAAATAGTTTTGTTTTAGTTCATTCATTTATGAAGAGCCACGTAGAACTATCTTGCATCCAGAGCGAGTTTATGTAGACTAGATAAACGTAGGTCCCGGTTTTATTGCATGCAAGAGCTTTATTTAAACCCTGGAATTCGAAATTAAAGGGAATCAGTGCTAGAACAATTTGGAAGCTTTTCTTTGTTTTCCAAACATTCATGACTCTGAATTCTTCAGGTTCTCAAGTATTTGACGCAAACGCAACCGACTCAGATCAAGGCCTTCACGGTCAGCTAGAATATTTCATCACCAGCGGCCTGGACGGAGGAATTGACTTCGTTATGGACTTACTAGAGGGACACGTTTTTGTGGGGGCTGAATTAGATAGAGAAACAAAGGAACTCTATGTCTTGAACCTTACGGTTAAGGACAGAGCTGATAAAGAGAGCGACCGTAGATATGCTATTATGGAGGTTAGTGAAGATGGGAGCTACTGGTAAAGGTATAAAAAGCTTGATTAAACTTTGTAACCAGTATTTTTGATGACGCAGTTTAAAGTCGAGTCTAGGTCCCCGGTCAACGTGTTTTGCGAAATTCTCAGCAAAACAAAAACTCCTTTTTGTACTGGGAAGACAGGTATTCTGATAAATAACAAACAAGTTTACGATATGACAACTCCAACAAAGTGTTCTCTAACTAACAGAACGGAGTGACCTCCAAAGGTATTAGGTTTGCCCCCCTGGTTGCCAGACGTAAAAACTTCCAATACGTTTTGAAATAAGCAGACATCATTTCCTATGTTGGAAAGCCAGTTTATCATCAGTGGTACGTGTTATTGAAATCTGTAAATGTACTAACAAGTTTATTCTAAATTACATTGCCACCTTCCACCTTACAGTTGATCATCCATATATTCGACGAGAACGATAATCCCCCGGTCTTCACCCAGGAGATATACACTGCCACTATTCCTGAGAATGTACCCTCGGGAGTTTTAGTCACTCGTGTTAGCACTACAGACGCCGACATCGGAATCAATGCTGAGCGCACTTTCACAATCACGGGTACGAAAACAATAAGAGAATTTCTTTAATTATAGTGCAAATCGGTAGACCTGGTTATCGAGTTGAATCAGTTTTAAAGCAATTTAGCTACCAATTTAGCTACCAGGTCCTCAAAATAGGCCGCCAAACGGAGCATTTAACTGTCTATTCTAAGAAACAAATTTCAGAATTGTTAAAGAAAAAAAAAAGCAATGGACCCAGCTAACGACCTTTGTGGCTTTACAGGTGTAAAAGTTTAACACTGTGCCGCCTACTTTGTATCATGTAAATAGTTTCACCTGTTTAATGACCAATGATAATTCGTTTTGTCCTCTTTTTAATTTTATTCGCTGAACTTCAATTATTGTTATTATCATTATTGTTATCACTGTTATTTATTTTGATTTAAGGAGGCGATGGTGTCGGGAAATTCAGTATCAACAGTTTATCTGGTGTGATATCCGCTCTGTCAGGCCTGGACCGAGAAATTAAAGACACCTACTACTTGTCAATCACAGCTCAAGATGGTGGCACCCCGCCGCTGACCGGTTTGTGTGCAGTACGTGTGTTTATCTCGGATACTAATGACCACAAGCCCGTTTTCAGTCCGACCCTATATCTAACGAGCATTTCAGAAGCTACGCCTACTGGAACTGACGTGATTCCTGTATATGCGTACGATATGGATGAGGGATTAAACGCTGAAATAGATTTTTCTATCGTTGGTGGCGATCCTAGGAACCAATTTCAGGTGAGTTTCCGAGGATGAGTAGAACATCTCTACTTAAACAATTATTTTAATATTTTTTTGAAAACGATGAAATCTCGAATTGTAAATTATCATGACTGCAAGGCCTAACCAAACCTTAGCTATTAACCCTATAACTCCCATGAGTGACCAAGACCGAATTTCTCCTTACAGTATCAGTACAATATCATGCGGAAAAGTGATGAGAATAAACCTAAATACCAATTAGGAGATTATTAGTTGATCCAAGGACAAATTCTCCAAACTAACATCATTGAATTGTAAGGAAGAAAGTAAGGAGAAATACAAGTAAGATCTTGGGAGTGAAAGGGTTAAAAAGAACCAGAATTGGTTTTCCGTTTTCAGCAAATATTGTATTTTGCGTTTGAAGTCTTTGTTATCAGTTGACCTCTCTTTGAACATGGCTGTGCAAAAGTGTACTTGAAATTAAATATTGAGTTGGATTAATGGGACTTTCACCTCAATCCAAAAGCGTATTTGTTATATCGTTGTATAATCGTTCATTCTTCTGATACCCTAATGAGCGCATCGAACTGGAAACGATTCTGCCTTTAATGCAATTTACATTGCTCTCCACCACAGATAAATTCTACAGGTGTGATAAGCATCAAGAGTTCCTTAGATCGGGAGGACATTTCTTTCTATACCCTGCTAGTTCAAGCGTCAGACCAAGGCACCCCTCCCCTGACAGAAACCGTTTCTGTAAATGTAACAATCGAGGATATCAACGACAATCCACCGGTATTTTCTGACAGTAATTTCACCGTAACTGTGGCTGAAAATCTGCCAGTTGGCACACGATTTCTGAATATGACTGCATTAGATTCTGATATAGGGGACAATGCCCTGCTAGCGTGGTCTATCGTGAGTGGAAACGTTGGCGACGTCATGGCCATAGATTCATCCTCAGGGAGGTTATATAATGTGGGTGAGTTATCAATGACTATCGTAAAGACGTTTCCAACTGATCGTGGAAAGTTTATCTCCAGGAGTGCATCAGTTTTGCTTTACAACACTCTGTGATTAGCTTTGAAATCTCGCACCACCTTTTTTAACCAATCTATACAAAGGAGGAAAGTTTTTAAAGAAACTGTGATGCTGCGTCTGTGCGGTGTTTTGCAAGATAATTTGGTTTCATCTACTGAGTTTTTTATGAAAATTTGCTGCCGTAATGAGCTTTTAAAGCTGACGTTTCGAGCATTAGCCCTTCGTCAGAGCGAAGGGATGGCTAATATCTGTTTGGTTACTCGCTTTGTCTCTGTTTCAGGGAGTTTGCTTGTCTGTAATTTGAGTTCTCATTTTGCCTTCTGTTATGTTTTCCTTCGTGGTGACTTTAAGTTACTTTATGGTTAGACGTTTTCTGTAGAGCATCTAAGAAGTATTCAGGTTCAATCGATATGTTTCTCTACCATTTCTTCGTTTGCAGGTTCATTTGACCGTGAGACTACCCCGGAATACCTCTTGACAGTGAGTGTCGAGGATGCTGGAAAACCTTCTTTGAACTCCTCAACCAAAGTCACAGTAAGAATAAGCGACAGTAACGACAACTCCCCCGAGTTCAACAAAGCCGATTACACCTTCTTCGTCTTAGAAAACCAAGAAATAGGAACTTTCGTTGGAGAAGTGCAGGCCAATGATAATGATAACGGCACGCATGCGCAGCTTGTGTATTCTATCGAGTCTGGAGATGTTAGTGATCATTTTTCAATTAACCCGTCTCAGGGGACTATTTACACGGCCAAAGTGCTGGACAGGGAAGATGTTAGGGAGTATAGAATTAGCGTTAAAGCTTCAGATTCGGCTGTATTTCCATTTGACCTATCAAACGTCACGAACGTTTACATAACAGTCTTAGATCAGAATGACAATAGCCCCAGTTTTCCTCAGCCGTTTTATAATGCGTCGGTCCTGGAAAATTCCCAATCCAGGGTGTCGGTTACAACGGTAATGGCTGAAGATCCTGACAGTGACGCTAATGCAGAGCTAACGTATAGCATTACCCATGAATCTTCAGTAGAGTATTTTAGTATTAGTAGTGTGACCGGAGAGGTGTTCGTAAAGAACCTGTTTGACTACGAGGAAGTGAAATTTGTGAACGTTACAGTTACCGCGGAAGATAATGGGATTGTCAGGCGCAGCGGCTCTGTTTCTTTGATTGTTTACATAAAGGATGCAAATGACAATGCTCCAGTTGTTGAAAAAGGTCAGTGCACTAACCTTGCAGCAGCTCTTGCTGTGGATATTCCTATACTAGTCAACGTAAGTATTTTTTTGACTTCCCTCTTGAAGCTTTTTGTCTCCTATTTTGGCCAAATTTTTAAATAAGAATGAACAGAAATAAGTTTGCGAGAATGGTTTATTATGGAGAAGATTTTTGAACGAAAAGGTATGCATAATGTGGTTGAAAAATTTGGTGTCAAGATAAACATTGTTCATTGTTATCAATCATTGTCATCAACCTTATTAGGCAATCGATAGCTCTCAGATTTTCTTAGATTATTTTAATTCAGCTCGTGGCCGCTTGATGATAAAAAGCGTTTATCAAAACATCTGTGTTTTTGAGTAAGAATTCCCTGCTTAAACGAGACTTATCTTCTTTGTAGTTGTTGTAAAGGAATGCAATTCGTTTTCAAATAGCTCAATTCACTCTTCTTCGTTTGCGATATTCTTGCAACTTCGCAGATTTCTACGATGCACTCATTCGCCAAGACCGATCGTTCGACTCAGCTCCCATTGTTACAGTCTCTGCGACAGATAAGGACTCTGGTGACGCGGGGACTGTGGAATATGGCCTGCTGGAACCCTCTTCGATTTTCACTTTGGGACGCAGCGATGGCAATATTCGCCTTTCTTCATCTCCTGATATCGGTAGAGTAAACTATTCTCATAAGTCTTCTGAAGTGATTGTGATTGTAAGGTTTGTAGAGAAAAAGAACTAATTCAAGTTTTTGATCAGGAACAGATCTTTGCTCATAAGACGTCTTTTATTTTGCTCTTATATAGGGAAACCATACGTGCTGCGCCTGCGCGCTACAGACCAAGGCACGCCGCCGCTGACCAGTGGTACAATTACGGTTCGAATTGATGTGACTGATCCAGAGAACACAATGGTTGATCTAGAACTGGAAATAAGTTTGGAACAATTTGAGGCAAATCGGGAGCTGTTTCTGGAGAAAATATCTCAGCTTTTGGGAGCTGAAGTAGGAATTTCAGAGATCACTGTTATTACTGAAGAATCAAGAAGAAGAAAAAGAGAAACAAAAACTCGGTAAGAGCGAATTTTCTTGTTTGTACCCGTTTGGTATCCACTCATATTTCCATGCTCGTACCCTACTTCTGGCATAACGCTTTTCTTTTTCGTGCCTTTCATGAGTAACCATGCGCGTCCTTGGCCTTTCTGGACACCTCCGCTATTAGTGTCATTTAATTTGAATGCCTTAAAATAATGTGTTGTAGCCTTAAGTTTGCTCCAGCTAAGCAGCGTAGCTTTCAATCGATGCTTTAGAGAAACTTGGTATTTACCTTGATTCTTTCGATTTCATCCAACTTCACTTTTACATTCATTAATTTTTTTTCTAGATTAAAAGTCACCATATATGCTGTAAAAAATCCAACCGGAAATACAACAGATCTTAACGAGAAATTATCGCATATCAAAGACTATATGACACGAGACGATATTCTGAAAGTTCTCCTAGATGAGGATGGAAATCCAAGTCCAAACCTGACAAGTGACAAGGAGTTAGAGGTAAAAGGTTGCTACTAACGCAAAGCGCAGAAATAATAGCCACTGACTCTAAGCGTAGGAAAAGTTGTTACTGATTCCAAGCGCGGGGAAGGTTGCCACTAACTCCGAGCGCACGAAACCTTTCCCTGATTCTAATGTGGGAGTAGTTGCTACTGATTCGAATCGCGGGATAAGTTGCTTCCGACTCCAAGCGCGGAAAAATTTTATTCTGACTCCACGCAAGGGAAAAGTTGCCACTGAGTCCAAATGCAAGAAAAGTTGCCACTGACTTGAAGCGTGGGAAAAGTTGCTCCTGACTCCGAGCGCGGGGAAAGTTGCTTCTGACTCCAAGCGCAGGAAAGTTGCCAGTGACTCCAAACGTGGGAAAGTTGCCATTGACTCCAAACGTGGGAAAGTTGCCATTGACTCCAAACGTGGGAAAGTTGCCACTGACTCCAAGCGCGGGAGATTCAATTCGTAGTTCAGACCTGGAATTGTAGGTCTGAGGACGTTTGATTATTGAATAAGTTCATTCGACTTTAAATCCTCAGTAAAGAGAAGTATAAACCCTTTACACCCTAAGATCAGTATGTACATTCTCCATACTGTCCTCTATAAATTTCCTAAGGTACCAGTAAGGAGAATTTGTTTGACAATCCAGAGCTTCTTTACTTGCTGATGATTTTCTTTATTCTCGTGATCTAACTGTGTGATTCAAGGGTATTACTGTAGGGAGTAACTAGATGCTGGTCACTCTCAGGGGCTAAAGTGATCTATACTTAAGGAGCTGCAACAGTTTAAAGAAAAGATGTGTTCAATTTAGACAGTTTCCGTTGTACTTGCAAGTAGCGAAGTTTTTGTTCTTCATTTGTAATAAGTACACTATCACCATAAAGCTCTGCTGAAGGTGGAACTTTTTTCTAGGTGTTTAACATTCGCACAGTGAAGGCCACTAAACCCACCATACCATCACCAATACCTTTCTTCAAGACAACTGTTGGTATCGTTAGTCTAGTGTTTGGCTGTTTAATGGTGTTGGTGGCGATTGCTTCTGTTATATTTTGGAAAAATCGGGCAAAGAAGAGGTTGGTAGAAATACCTCATTTTTCCGAAGTTCATAAATACGCGAAATTTTCTTTACCTTAACTGTTTTTCAGTTATTTTCTACGCTAACGTCCTAGCCTGTGTTTTTGTTCGTGTTTTTGTTGTAGTCTGTTGGAATTTCTGTAGTTGGCCCTTCGACGTTGCTGTTTGCACCTGCTATATGAAAAACAGCTTACGCTGTCGTAAACTCGAAATGCGAAACTAAAGTTGTCGACAGCGCAAATTTCGTTCTTGATATCTGAAATCTCTGTTTACACTGTCGACCGAGCAGTGTTTAATTTTTACACATAATACATTTTCATGATGATTTATATTCTGATTTTTACATCGACAGAATACGAAGACTGGAATCTCGAGAACCTAATTTAAGGCCGAATAGAGGCCTCACAAACAGAGAAGTTGCTTTATACAAAGGTACGTGTTCCTTTCTTTAGAAAGTGGGCGGCATAAATTGTTCCCTAAAAGGGCCTTGAGGACCTTATAAACTTCTTTTGATTCATGCTCCAATTAATTTCTGTATGTGAAGTAGTGAAAAATTGATATCTAAGCTTTCTTCTTTCTAAAGGCAAGGATAAGCGAAACAAAATGGTCTCACCTATCATGGAGGAAAACCAAGAAATTGTAAGTATTCACGAAAGAGAGTTTAACAGTCGAAACGCCAGCTTTTAAAATTTCTTCTTCTTCTTCTTCTTCTGCGGCCAATTTACGTTATTAACTCAGTTGATAATACTAAATTAAGTGTACTGTTACTGCGTCTGTGCGGGAATCCATCAGAGTCTATGTGAATTTGACCTTGATTTGGTGGACGGAAAGCTAACCTGGCTAAAACGTTGTACGGCTAATTGTAATTTAATCACCGTAATTGTTTGTGAATATCTTCTTTGCACAGGTTGTTCACAATGGAAGGCGATTCGATGGAAGAGCTGTGGATCCAGGTATTTGTAAAGCCTTAATAAAAACGGTATTATTCATTATGGTTGAAAAAGATGTTCAATGTATGATACCAATAAAAATGCCAATACGGAGTTGTGCAAACTACTTATTACTGCCAGGTTTTCTCAATGTTGAAGGAGAATGTTAAACGAGTACTTGGAGGTAATTATTTAATAAGATCAACGCTTTCAATTCCCGTTCCCCTCGTACTTTTTGAAACGTAGTTTCGTCAAGGCGTTTGTCTTTCTAATTAATTTTTCTTTTCTAAACTTTTTTTCCACAGTGACTGGGAAAGTTTACCTTTTCAATAAAACAACTGGTGAGCGCACGTGGCTCGAAGACTTGCGCGAGGGAAGGAATGGTCCCCAGTCCCTTTATGGTCACCGTCAAGCGCATTCGAGGTACGGTGATCGTCAGCACCACAGAGTGCAGGACTTACCACCACCCCGAGCGTCAATAGAGAAAATACACGAATATGACCACAGAGGCAATCATCTCCAGTTACCAGGAACACCCGAGGGGCATTCATAGCGGACTCTGTATTAGCTTGGATGACAAAAAGTCAAATGTTTTGACGTGTTAAGTGCACCACTGAACCTCTGAATTTAAATAATTCGGTCACAACTCTACAGAGCAATATAAAGTTTCAAGATCGATTAATCAAAAGCTGAACGCGGGTTTGCGTTATTTGCAGCACACTGACAAGGACGGGCAGTCAAACCCAAAATGGAAAACCTACAATACCTCTGTGGCACATGCCATGCTAATCAGTTAAAATGCTCCCTTCCCCTCCTAGAACCGCCCTTTCCTTCCCCCCCCCCCCCCCAAGAAGATATGCTAATGATCACTTGGTCAAGCGTTGGAAACTGGACGGGAGTGTCTAATAATGAACGATAGCCTCAGAAATTGGACCATAGCGTCCAGAAGCGCGGAGGCTTGGGTCCGAAAACAGGCAAAGCCTAGACGAAACTTTCCGAAGCATAAGATAATTGTTCTAAATTAGACGGATATTTTGAGGTCTTTTCCCCAGAGGTCCAGCCCATATTGATCCATTTTTTTTTTACTCTGAGGAAATAAACTCTAAGATCGTTTTTTCTGCTTAATGTCATTATGTCATATCATTGCTGATTTGCGCAACATTTTACTTAAATAAAGTTCAGGATAACGTGTAGAATGTCCGGAACCCGAGATCACTGTGCGAATTTAAACAAAATCTTCGTATACGAGACGAAATCGATGACAGCATCAGAAAGCGGACTACAACGTCTGAAGTCCGAAAAAAGTGTCACTGAAAAAACGCCAGGACTATAGAAGGGCACTTTTTGCCGTAAGGAATTAAGAAGAAAGGCAAACTTGATGAAAAAAAACCCTGCCACCCATCTCACCGTAGCTATTTGTATCCATGTAAGGAAAATTCATTTAATATTAGCATTGCCGACCGTTTGAATCATTGCGATCGTGCGGTAATGGGAATTTTTGAAAGTCTTACGCGTATTTTGAAGCTGTTGTCGCCATTATTCCAAAATGATCGTGTAGGATTTTTCAAGGTTGTACAATAAAGCCTGTTGTCATCAAAGTTAATCCGCTTTTCTTGATACGAGTCAATAAAACTGTTCAAATTAAAGGGAACTGCTCAGCGGAGAGAAGGGCTTTACAGAGAGGACAAAAGTTTTACTGTAGCAGGGTTTGCTATTTACTTATCTTCGGAAGAAAAATCCGAAATGGAAAGAGAAATCACCATTGTTGCAAATCTTTTATTTTGCTTTTGTGAACGAGTTGATTTTTTTGGGATGATTAACTTTAACCTGCATGTAGACTGGACTAACATGCCATTAACTTCAGCAAAACACGCAAATTTGAAGTCGCCAAAAAAAGGTTAAGCGGCTTCTATGAAGAAAACAATTTTAAACCGTGTTTAACAAAACAGATTTAAAACATGTTTACGCTGTGGTATGAAAATATATGAGATATATATTCAGGCGAGTTTTAAAAAACATTGGAAATCAACTTGTAACTTATGTTTGTTTACTAAAATATGAAGTCCCTACGAGATAAATGTGAAAGTAATGCCATGAAAAATATTACTTGGAAGTCCTTCTTCTCCGTATGCGTATGAATAACGCAAATCAGAGCTCTACAAAGCTAAAGTTTGTTCTACTTATAGATGTATCCCCTCGATGCTTTCAGTTCTCAGTTCTTCATAGCGCACTCTACACAATGGTGCAGGCAATAGAGGTTCTTATTTCTTCACAGGGAACTCTACACAACGGTGCAGGCAATAGAGGTTCTTAACTCTTCACAGCGCACTCTACACAATGGTGCAGGCAATAGAGGTTCTTATTTCTTCACAGGGAACTCTACACAACGGTGCAGGCAATAGAGGTTCTTAACTCTTCACAGTGCACTCTACACAATGGTGCAGGCAATAGAGGTTCTTAATTCTTCACAGCGCAATCTACACAATGGTGCAGGCAATAGTAGTTCTCAGTTCTTCACAGCACATTCTTCACAAAGGTGCAAGCTAAAGTAGTTCTCAATTCTTCACAACGCACTCTACATAAACTAATGCAATTTGAATTTGGAATTTAACAAGGTGACCGTTTGCGTAACAAAAATAATATAAGATACTCGGGAAGTTTAAAGGATGACGACATCCACTTGATGAAGGTGTCCGTTTGCTGAGAGTTAATTTACTGTACATTTGAGAAGTAAGAGATTTGAGTAGTGATCGCTTAATAAGAGTCGCATCATACAGACTGAAGTTGGAGTCATCGTTTAATTTTTTTTCAATGACCCCAGTGACAGTTTTAGTACCGAAACGTCAGCTAATTTCACTGATTAACGATTAGAAAACCGCACGCGCAACACCAATTACCTCTGTGACGTCAACTAACAAAGACATATTCAAACCTTTCTCAACCTATATCAGTATTTGCGACTATGCCTTTTGTCACACTGTGGCAGGCGTTATTCGCCGTCGGTGAAATCATGAAGGGCTTCATGGGCAGAGATGACACGGATACTTCAAGCGACGGAGTAGAAAAGGTATATCTCAATTTAGTGTTATCAGAGTTTTCGAAAAGGCACACCAAAATTACCATTGACTTTAGCAGTGCGAGAGCCACTTAAAACTCCTTTTTTTGTTCACATTACAGAAAAATCAAATTAAGTGCACAACACTAGTACTCTTTACAAGGATGCTTAGAAATTGAAGCCAAGTACAGACTTTCAGTGTGGTATAGTGTCAGAGTCAATTAGTCTAACAGGTGGGGCGAACGATCGATCCGGGAAAATAACAGTGGCTGTAATCCTGAGTTGAGCCAGGATAAAGTTGATTGGAAAGAGGTGTTATTAGGTTTAATTTTTTCCTACTTTTCTGAAAAATTAAATAAATCCTCTATTCCGTTCTGTAGTAAGGACCCATGTCCAGATTGGTAGACGATGTTTGTTATGGTAAGCATCAATACAACACGTTTGTTTCCACGTTTCACGCAGGTGGTCCAGGGGCATGAGCCCGAAAGAGGGAACGAGAAAGATGTAGGGTGCAGCAAAAAGATGGCTGAACGAATGCCATACCCCGAATGCGTTCGGGTGGAAAACTTTAATAACAATAAACCTAAGTTGGACAGGAATGTAGATGACAGGAAAGAGGTATTATCAAGTTTAACATTTTTCTTCTTTCTAAAAGGATTAATTGAACCTCCATCTCGTTCTGAAGTAAGGGATCCATAATTTAAATTGGAAGACAATGTTTGTAATGGGAAAAATCACTATGACACGTTTGTTTCCATGTTTCACACAGGTGGTTCAGGTGCAAGATACCGAAAGAGGGAAGAAGAAAGATGCAGAGCGCAACAAAGAGAAAGCTGAACGAGTACCATTCTCAGAACGCGCTGGTGTGGAAAAAGTTAATGACTATGGCTCTAATTACGGTGATTGTGAACCTGAGTCGAGTCGGAATACAAAAGAGGTAACAAATTGGAAGACAATGTCTGGTGTGAGACAGATCACTATAAAACGTTTGTTATTACGTCCCACACAGGTGGTTCAGGTGCATAACCTCGAAAAAGAGAACGAGAAGGATGCAGAGCGCATCAAAGAGAAGGTTGAACGAGTACCATTGCCAGAATGTACTGGTTTGGAAAAAGTGAACAACGGTTACTGTGAACCTGAGTCGACCCAGGATACAAAAGAGGTAACATTAAGTTTAACATTATCCCACTTTTATAAAAGACTAGATTAAGTCTCCTTTCTGTTCTTAAGTAGAGGATCCATAATTTAAATTGGAAGACAATGTTTGATGTAAGACAGACCACGGTGACACGTTTGTTTTTGCGTCCCACACAGGTGGTTCAGGTGCATGACCTCGAAACAGGTAACGAGAAGGATGCAGAGCGCAGCAAAGAGAAGGCTGAACGAGTGCCACTTCCAGAATGCGCTGGTGTGGAAAAAGTGAACAACGGTGACTGTGAACCTGAGTCGAGCCGGGATACAAAAGTAGGTAACATCAAGTTTCACATTATCCCACTTGAGAGAGAGAATAGAGAATAGTTTCAAGTTTATTATTAAGTTTGCAGGAAAATCTTTGTGCAATAATCACCTCCTGCAAATAGCTCCCACTTTTATTAAAGGGTAGATTAAGTCTCCTTTCCGTTCTTAAATAGGGAATTCATAATTCAAATTAGAAGACAATGTTTGTTGTGAGACAGATCACTCTAAAACGTTTGTTTCCACGTCCCACACAGGTGGTTCAGGTGCATGACCTCGAAAAAGGGAACGAGAAGGATGCAGAGCGCAGCAAAGAGAAGGTTGAACGAGTACCGTTGCCAGAATGCACTGGTTTGGAAAAAGTGAACAACGGTTACTGTGAACCTGAGTCGACCCGGGATACAAAAGAGGTAACATTAAGTTTAACATTATCCCACTTTTATAAAAGAGTAGATTAAGTCTCCTTTCTGTTCTTAAGTAGAGGATCCATAATTTAAATTGGAAGACATTGGTTGGTGTGAGACAGATCACCTTTACACGTTTGTTTTTGCGTCCCACACAGGTGGTTCAGGTGCATGATCTCGAAAAAGGGAACGAGAAGGATGCAGAGCGCAGCAAAGAGAAGTCTGAACGAGTACCCTTCCCAGAATGTGCTGGTGTGGAAAAAGTGAACAACGGTTACTGTGAACCTGAGTCGACCCGGGATACAAAAGAGGTAACATTAAGTTTAACATTATCCCACTTTTTTAAAAGAGTATATTAAGTCTCCTTTCTGTTCTTTAGTAGAAGATCCATAATTTAAATTGGAAGACATTGGTTGGTGTGAGACAGATCACCGTGACACGTTTGTTTTTGCGTCCCACACAGGTGGTTCAGGTGCATGACCTCGAAAAAGGGAACGAGAAGGATGCAGAGCGCAGCAAAGAGAAGGCTGAACGAGTACCCTTCCCAGAATGTACTGGTTTGGAAAAAGTGAACAACGGTTACTGTGAACCTGAGTCGACCCGGGATACAAAAGAGGTAACATTAAGTTTAACATTATCCCACTTTTATAAAAGAGTATATTAAGTCTCCTTTCTGTTCTTAAGTAGAGGACCACATTGTGTTTTATACTCTTATGCTTTTCTAGAAAGGTAGATTAAGAGCATCCATTTTGTTCTAAGGTAATCGATAATTTGTCGAGAGACAGATCTTTTGCGACAGAACAATCCACAGGGAACGCATTAATGTTGGCAATAAATTTTTGCTTTGCAAAAGTTAGTAAACAATCAAATATGTGAGATTTGACAGAATAATGAAAAAAAAACAACAACTTAGGATCATATAACTTAGTCATAGCTATTTAATGTTTTTACAAATTTTGACGCAGAACTCTGGTGTTTCCCAGCATGACAGCCATGGTGAAAATATTGCGCACATCAGTTCTGAAAGGTAAGAAATTTCATGGCCGAAATTGTCATTAATTATACTGTGTAGATGCATGGTCTGGTCAAGGAGTAGAACCTGCAAATGCTCGATGGGAAATAATCCATACCCAGATAATGTTCTGAAAAATTAACGGAGATGTTAGACGGTGATTGAGTTTTAGGTTGGAGGGTAAGAGTACAGCGGAGAAGGGTGTCGAGAATAGTTCTGTCTTTCAAAATACTAGATTACAAAGTCACAATTCAACTTAACATACTCTTCGTTTTGTTTACTTTCACAGTGGCGTCAACAAGAGCACATTGAACCCTCTAGCAAGAGAATTTCGACCGGCAACTAAGGTCTGGAAGTTTATTTTCAGCAGATTGTGTGAATCTTTTGAAATGAACCTTCTCTTTTCTTGGAGCAGGTCATTACTTTAACTAATTAAAGAAAACGAATATCGTTATCTTCACAATCTCTACCCAGAGCGTAAAATCTTTTCAAATCGCAATTGATATTAAAGCAGTCTTCATAAAAGAAGTTTCAAAATCCCTTCGAAAATTTAATTTCCAGATGTGATTGACTTAGAAAAATACCCTAACAAGCTTCCCGTGGCATTATATATTTATCTACAGAATGTTTATCCGAATAAAGAGGTGCAACCCAAGACAAAGGCATCGATGGGTAGAAGTTACGACAAGCCAAGAGCCCAAGAGCGGCGGCGGATGCGTTCATGCGGTCCTCCACAGATGCTTGGAGTGGAGGCACCTCCATGGAGCCATCCCAAACCAAGCTATCTCCTGCCAAGGATTCGTCCCAGTCCACCAGGTGAGTGGCACAGACGAAGAAAGAGCACAGACTAAGCAAAGCAGCTTAAGATCATACGCACTAACGTTTTAGTGATTCTTATTGTGTATATGGCTTCTTAAGTATCCATAGAATGAAATAAAAAGTCTAGAGTATGATGCAGTTTAATGAAACTTGGTGATCCAACGCAACGGAGAAATGTCAAGCGCAGTACGATGCAGAGGAATGGAAGAAAACACTAGCCAGCTTAGATGGGAGGGACACAACGCAGCTGTCAGTATTCAACCTAACTCAGCGGCGTGCGAAGTAATGCAATGAAACTGTTATTACTTGGCTTTTCTCGCTTCATTACAATATAAGGTTTTACTGTGGTTAATGCAGCTTAATGCAACTTGCTCATTCAACCCAACACAGAGCTAATAGGCCAAAACGCAGTGTAGTGGACTGCGTATATTGAATGCAACAGAACAAATAAGTCTCGACCAGGCAGGGTGAAATCTTTTAAAAACAACGCCAGAAAGTCAACAAAGCTACCAAGGACAGTGCTGCATCAGGTCGTAATTTACTACAGTTATAGCACAGCAGAATACGAGGGCATGGCAATACAGCACATGTCTATGCATACCCCTCAACAAAAGTCATTAAAACACGATTCAACGCAAGGAGATGGAAAGCAGCTAAATACAAAGAAGAGCGACGCATACGTGATACGTTGCCATTATGTAATAAATAGAGATATTGTATTCTCTTTTATAGGGAGACACTGCAGGATGGAAACACCAAGGGTACGGTTTCCTGCCTCTCACTCTCGTCCAATTCACCCACCAATTAACATTGTGCCCAACGCATGGCAAAACACGAACATGGCTTACACAGACCAAGGAAACAATGTCGTTACGAGACAGAATCGACATCCTAGTAACCCTGTGGGGCCGTTTCCAGGAGTAGCACCATGGCCGAGGCCTTTTCTTCCCAACAATTGGGAAGAAACACCGATGGGCATTTCTGCAGTACAGAATCCAAGTGCTGTTAATCCTATGGGGCCTATGCCAGGAGTAGCACCCTTTCCACTGCCCTCTTCTTCCAACACCTGGCAAACTCCGTTAACGATGAACGTTGGACCAAACACATGGGAGAAAAAAAACGTGCCTGACATGGAACATGGATTTTGGATACCTGCGGAACAGAATCCGTTTCCTCATAACTACATTGGATCTGGCCCGATGCAAGTTCAACAGTTATCACCATACCCAACAGGTTTGTAATTTGCATTATAGTTCCTCTTAACGCCCAGCCATTAGATATGTAAAAAATCCGTTTACGGAAAAAGAGGCTAGAGTCTGAAATCCGTAGAAAATATGTATTAAACTTGTTAAATGAACCACAACATTTGGCTGAAATAAAAACTCCGAAATTTCTTAAAATTCCAAACAAAGGGGTAACAAATTTACGCGAACGAGAGCTCAAAAACAACAAACTAAAACTCCACGAAAACAAATTAAAAGTACGCGAAAAATGTCCCCATCAGTTTTCCAATTTCAAGGTAAGAGTTCGTTAACGTGATTGGCTAATTTGTGAAATCGAGTGCGCCGCGCGTGAATACAAAAAGAATGCAATGGGGAAAGAGGAAGAAAAAAAATTGTTACTTGAAATTTAAAAACGAAAGAGATTTTCTACAAGATACCAAGAACGTTCGTTGATAAGAAACTTTCTCGTTCCTACCCTCTATAAGCAAGTCTATCAGAAAAATAGCCTCTCTGTAGGGCTAAGTATTTTTTGGAAGACAAATACTTGAGCAAATAAAATTACACTTAGAGAAATTAATTTGCTAATCTGTGTGTGGAGTATTCATAATCTTAGGAATTTAGGCGATTATCTCAGTGTGGCCACAATTAGTGGTTTCGCAATTTAGTGCTATTAGACTTGACACTTACGTAGAGTTTCTCATCTTTGCTCATCAAGTACCTTACGTAGCGGAGCAGTCTCATGCATATGGTACTAGTCCATCAGAAACTGTGAATCCTTGATCACTATGCAAAGTGCTGAACCGTACTCAGCAGGTTTGTATAAATGCTCATTTGAATGTTCATCTCTAAATAATTCTTCGTTGTGTTATCATTCTAAAGACTAAACAGTTAACTCCCCGGAGAAGCAGAAACAAGAGACACTCCCTACAAAATTAAGACCGTAACTGTAACAAGCTAAGCTTTCTTCTAGTTTTAGCTGTGAAAATCTTATGCAGCCAAGGCATTAGTAATTAGCAGAGCACAACTGTTTGCGCTATGGTGTTATAATGTATCTTTTACATGAGGAGGAATCAGTCGAAAATTCCTTGGAATTTCGAGCTATTGATAGCCTTGGTTTTATAAACATACGTCTAGAACCGTGATACGCATCAATTTCAAGATTTATACAACCTTCTTTGTCAATGATTTTTTTACCAACAGGTGATTTACATCACAGGAGATGGCAGCATTTTTCTTCTGAATCTGTTTTCTATTCCTCTTAATTAACTTTTTAAAGAGTGTTGTTAAATTGAGTTATGAAAGAGTTTATTTGTAAATTGGTCGTAATGTTTCCACGTTGGTCAATTGCAAATTTGAGAGAACATGTGTTATTAAAATGATCACAAATTGCGGACGTCTTGTTCTTTTTTTTTCTTGAGTAAGTAAAATTAAGTTGCTTTTGGGACAGTTGTCTCTGAAATGCGTCTGGTCGTCTGCACTTATCTCTTTCAAAAGAAAGGTAAACTACTCGGGGTCTATTGCTGTGGTGAACTGGTACAATTGTGGTGTAGGTAATAATTACAGCCAAGTGGATAAATTGGTGGATAAACTGTTTCCTCTCTTGATACAGATTAGAACACGGACAAAATTAAAGTATGTCACATGGGATTTTAATTTTCGGCCCGTACGGGGATAATTTTCAGATCTCGGTCTATCACCCTGAACTCTTATGTGTTTTTTTCATCTGCCTCTCGAAAGTTCCAGGAACATTTTAGGGTCTGGTGCCACATTTTAAAATCTACACCTATGTAGGCGAATAGTAGTGAAGGCCTTATTTCGAAACCCTATCCCATCTGTTTCATCTTCGAAAATTTGCTCAAAACATTTGAAACAATAACGAAGGTTCTCAGCTGCTTGAAAATACCGCCGACTTGTATGCGTGTTGATCGCTTTGCAAACTGTGAGAACATCGTCCCTCGGTTCTAGACCCCGTTAATTCTGGCGGCCCCCCTCCCCCCCTCCCGCTCGCCCCATCCCCCATCCAGTTTTTATTATTGCGAAGGGCTGGAAAATAAACTATCAAGAGCTCCACTGTTAGGCTTGGGTAAATCTATATATTGTATCGGCCTAAAATTTTAACTCGGCGATTATTAATGGGAAGTTTTGAAAGTCTTACCACTTCTATTTTCACCGACTGGAAGCTAGAGTATGTCTTCATATCCAAGAGAAAAGTGTAACTGAAATATTATTGCCCTTTTATTCAGTTTTGTGTTAGAAGCTGTCGGATTAACTTATCGACCGAAAAGGGAGAATAACCTTGTTTGGAACACGTGCATCTGTTAATCAGAAAGGTTCTTGAGACCAATAGACATCATCCGGATAAACCTGAAAAATTCTCACGAGCAGAGACTGGGAATGGCGACGAATCAATGAACCGTGTAACCACGCAATATTTATCTAGGCTGAGCAGCCAGGTCTGTATAAGACATCTGAAGTTGTTTGAGCACTAAGTGCATCCTTGATTAAGCTGGAAAAGTCGTGAATAATCCCGTCTCCCGCGGTAAGTTTTACAGGCAACAAACTTAACCCTCGCTTAAATATTGCAGAGATGATTCGTGAAGTCAGAAATTTCTTTTCTCAACGATCGAGGCAAATGTTTTTATTAGAGACGTGATTTTCCAGCAATTTTCCAACGATTTTGGAGCTAGCTCACATGCATGCGTAAAACTGTTGTTGAAATTCACGCTACAAACGATCTATGTAAACTTAGATTCTTAAAATCGTAAACCAGGGGTCTAATGCATATTGTATACCGGTAATTTATGCTGATCCGAAATACTGCGGTCGATTTGACTCTTGTACTTTCAATTTTGCTCAACGCAATGAATTAATCGCGTCGCGTCGATTTGCTGTCTGTAATATGGCGCGTTCGGTTTCAAAAACATGGGAAACATATGTTATTGGTCACAATCACTGTAGCGGGAAATCAAATTGAGTATCTGATTTTCACCAGAATTACTCAATGTTGCCTCACATTGTCAAATTAAGTTGTAACTACAAGCGGTTTCCAATGACAGTTCTCATCTTCTGTTGATTAACACAAAGATTTTGATTTGTTGTTCCAGAGTGGGTATCCTTAACGCAAGTAGGTATTGATTCTGGTGGGTTTATGTACTTCTTTGATTTTTCTTACTAGCAAGTACAGGTTATGTAATTTGTTTTGGTAACATTTTTATGATTAAAACAATTTCTTTTCATTCATAGCCAATTTAACTGTTAGCTTTAATGTGCATGTGATTTTAATTAAATTCTTTCTTGCTACAGCGTATGAACATGCTTCACTGTATAGCCTATTATCTGTGTTCTTTTGACTGCATTCTGGAAAAAAAGTCTTATTAAACATAGATTAAACTATCCATACATTGTAGCACATCAGATATTCCGGCATGAATGCAATTGGTTTAGAAACGCAATTTAACAGAGTATTCCCCAGTCAGAGTTGTACAATACCACTATGGAGTATGTAAGCAATAGCCTCTACTTAGGGCAAAAATGTGTAGGGACATTTTCTGTTCCAAGATGTGAACTGTTTTCCAAGAGTGAAGCTCAAGGAAAACTGTGAGCTTTGAGGAATAGATAATTTCCAAGAACAAATGTACAAGTATATTTTTGCACCAAATGAAGGTTGTTGTGGTTATTATCCTTCAAAGGTGCAGGAAAAAATGTTAGCGAACAGCTAACGGCTTATGGTGTCTGATGGTTACTTTTCGTTCTCTAGTATGATTATGAATAAATTAATATGTTCCTTCTTCTGTAACAACCTCACAATGCTTTCTCATCTTGAATGAAAGTGAAATGCAGAGTTTTCTGTATTAGACGCAAGGTTTCAAAATTGGGGAGTATGACATGGGGTATATCCTTGGATATCTCCAGTTTTAGTTGGGGGATATTCAGTCATGTGATGCATTTTGAACAATTGGGCACAAGCAAAAATATTTTTTTTGATTATTACTGGTGATATTCCTGCAGTGATCTTTTCCAATTTCCAATCCTGGCATCTAATGCACCAATTGTCTTTCATTAGGAGTGGTTTCAAATTAGTAGAAAGTTTTGGTGTTGATTCAGAAAAGAAATAAAATTGTTTTTTATAATTATGGTCACCCAGAAAAGTCAACATTTCTTTTATAGGGTAAGGTATTTTGAACATTTTGTGCTGTATGCTCTTAAAAAAAAAATGTATTTGACAGATTATAAACACAGTAGCCACTATTTGGTGTGAAATATGCTAATGCTAACACTTTTCTTTGAGTTTCACTATAGGAAAACTGTTTGCTTCTTGCAGTGGACAAATATCCTAGCATGTTTTGACACTAAATTGTGACTGTGTTGAATCTCTGATTTATAATTATTGTATTCAAAACTTCTGATGGACAGGAATATTTCATTAATTCTTGACCCTGTTTAACCCCTATCATCCATCTATGTTCCCTGATGATGCTGTAGATTGGCAAAAGCTTGGAAAACTAAATTATCGTAGCATACCTGGCCTCACTTGATTTACAGGTCTGACTCTATTTATTGTTCCAGGTCATTACATGCACAACAGGCAGTGATCATGGCATTGTAGAGAAGAAGATTTAGGATGAAGTAATGATGGACAGAGATCTTGCGACTCGCAAACGAAAGAAAAGTATAGAGGATGTTGCTAGGAATGCAAAGAAATCATTGAAAAATGGATCAGGTAAGGTCAAGGGTTATGTTGTCATTTTAGCTGCCTAGTAGCTCATGTTGTAGAGTGCCAGACTGTTGTGGGGGAGGTTAACCCTTTAACTCCCAATATCTTATCAGTAATTCTCCTTACTGTCTGCCTTACAGTTCATATGATGTTAATTTGGAGAATTTGGAATTGGATCAACTAATAATCCCCTGATTGGTATTTCTCTTCATTCTCATAACTTGTCTGCTTGATATTGTACTGATAGTGTAAGGAGAAATTCTTTCTATATCTCTAGTAGGACTTCAAGGGTTAAGGGATCAATCCCAGACTGGTGCAACACTCAGGGTCTTAAAATACAGTGTAACTGTGGAGAAAGTGCTGCCTTTGCTTTTACATCTGAAAATGGTTTCATGTTCTAGTATTTTTGGATGAGGACAATGATGTATACAGTACATGTAGGTCCCCCTCTTCCTTATTCTCTCTGTACTGGTTAGTAAGGGAAGTAAAGGAACCCACTCACATCTCCCAGAGAGTAGGGAACCTAGTTCTTGGTGTTGTGGTGTGTTGTTGTTCATAAAAGTGGGGGCAGCTGCATAATTGTAAGCTGCTCAACCTAGCCTGGTCTGAGTCTCCCTTCAAGGTGTTGTAAAGCATGTTGGAGCATACAGTGAGTCCTGTTTAGAATGAAAGTATTTGCATACATGCAGGCAGTTTTTGTGTCATGAAGCTGGGTGTCAAGTGTTTGATCTTTGTCTATTGTTTTGCCTGCTTGAAATAAATAGTTTCCTCAAAAATGCACTCAGGATCTTGGAAAAGTTCTCTGAGCCTCTTAATCCTTGATTCTCAATACTTGAGCCTTGGGCAACGATTCTTGATAGTTTCAAGTATAGAGGATCAAGTTTCAAGTCAAGACTGTCAATTTACTTTTGAGTGGTACTGTAAGCATGGATAGTGCTCCACATGTAAATAAATGCTACATCATCATCATCAGAAATGACTGGACCTTCTGAAAAATGTCATTTTGAATTATAAATTGTGAGATATTAGAGAGCTTCGAAAATTTAAACTAGCACCAAAAGGGGGAAAACCTTGTACCCAGTTAATCCATTATACATGTATATGGTCCATTTATACAAGTTGTATCTAGAATGTGAAAGCTTCATGGGGAACTGTGAAACACAGTTTGGCTGCTGGCTTTGCAACCAAAAAATCCAGCTTAGAGAACTGCTGTAGTTGTGCACAACTTTACTATTCATTGTGAATTTTGAGTGGATTTTACCCATTGAACCTTGGAGTGACTAGCTTCTAATTTCTTCTTGCAGTTTCACTTGCGAATCAAAAAAGTAAGGTCATGAGAATTAAAGAAATGATCGCCATTAAAAGAAGCTTTTGTTAAATTAATTCTCCTTTCTGGATCTGCAGGAAATGTATGGAGAACAGGGTGGAGAATATAGATACTGATGTCAGGGTGTAAAGGGCGAAGGTCATACTGTCATAACAGTGATATGTATGTCATTCTTTCTTACAGGGTCGGATGAAGAAGATGAAGAGCTCTTTTCCTGGGAAGAATATTTAAAAAAGTATCATGCTAAGGCTGTTCCTAAGGAAACATTTAAACATGTAAGCATTAATACATGTAGATGTACATGTAATTGTAAATGCTTTTTCATTTTCACTGCATGTACTAAACACAACCTATTAACCCTTTTACACTCAAGATCTCGTCAGTAATTCTCCTTACTATCTGCCATACAACTCATATGATGTTCGTTTGGAGAATTTGGTATTGGGTCAACTAAAAATCCCCTTATGGCTACTTTTCTTTATTCTCATCACTTATCTGCTTGATATTGCATTGACATTCTAAGGAGAACTTCTCTCTTGGTCACTCATGGGAGTTAAAGGGTTAAATGAAGAATAGATAAGCCTGATATCCACCCAAAAGAAGGAATGTGATAGGTCTGAGTGTGCTTCCTGCAGGGTTGAAAACCCTCTTTGTCTCCACTGTTACAGGGTTTTCTTGAAGCAACATACCAGCAAGGGAATATTATTTAGTCAAAGGAGAATACTCTTTATGTCTGAATAGAATATAACTCACTTCATGAGAATTTAGTTAGAAAATACTGTATAAATGCAGGAGAATTCTCCTATCTCTGTTGCTTTGTGATCACTTAGCTACTTGTGGAGAAAAAAAGTGGAAGTTAACTTTTTTCCTTGACATGTATTTACATTTATTTTGCTCCAGGTACAAGACACAAAAGTTCAAGGGTTTGTTCCTGGTATGAAGTTGGAATCCATGGATCGTACATCATTAGAGGCTGATACCTACTGGGTAGCTACAGTTGTCATGGCATCTGGGCCACTGCTTCTGTTACGGTATGATGGCTACGATGATGATCGCAGTGGAGACTTCTGGTGTGATGCAGCATCTGATGATCTTCAACCTGTTGGCTGGTGTGCAAGAAATAATCACATACTTATCCCTCCTGCAGGTATATGAAATAACACATCGGAAATGTTCACAGTGTACATTGTTCAGTGATGTCTACATTCAATTCTGACTCATGTGGGCATCAGAGCTTATGTGGCTCCTGTTATTGATTACAGTAAACTCATTTGGAAGCAATTTTTAACAATATATAAAAAAAGGTTTTCTGTTGTTACTGCAGATTGAGCAAATTGATGGGAATTTCAATGTGCATTATAATCTTTCCCACCTTGAGAACTCAATAACCATTTCATTCTCAGGAGTGACCAAGACAAAATTGCTCCTTACAATATTAATACAATATCAAGCAGATAAGTGATGAGAATAAAGAGATATATAATGTAATGTAGTTGATTCAGGTAGTTGATTCAGTTAGTTGATCCAATGCCAAATTCTCCTGACTAACATCAGAAGAGTTGTATGGCAGAAAGTAAGGAGAATTACTATAATTGAGATCTTGGGATTGAGGGGGTTAATAGACAAGATGGTTCTGTCATGAGTGCAAAAAAAGCACAGAAGGAAAAAAAATGAGACGAGTTTTTCTCCTGCTGGGGACTAGCATTTAAATTCTGGTTTTAACCAATCAATCTTCAGTTACAATGTTCACAATTTGGAATGCAAAAACTTGAACTTCTGTTCCTAAAAATATATTAAACATTATTAACTGTTGTAATGATTTCAAAAGGGCATTGTTAATGTATAAATATTATTATATAGCCATCAGGCATAAGGAGTCAAACTGGGCTAAGTTTCTGAAGCAAGATCTGGAAGGGGCTGTCTGTGCACCGGCTCATTTGTTCCACAGGGTAGGTAACCAACTAAATTGCTGGGCATCTTGGACTTCATTGTGTGCCAGGTTTTTCATTATGAAATTGAACATGCTTCACAAATTATTTTTATCTTCAGTCATGTTGCTGAAATGTCACCATAATTATGCACTTTGCTCTTCAATGTTCAATGGTACATGAAGCTCATGTTTTTAATTTTTGAGTATTAAAATTGAATTTGGGGCAACATTATGAAGATGAGCACTATGTAAGCCATTCTATTTTCTCCTCACAATATCAATACAATTTCAAGCAAACAAGTGAGGAGAAAAAAATTTAACTTTTAATCCTCTAATCAATCAGGGAATTATTAGTTGATTCAATACCAAATTCTCTAAACCCACATCTTAGAATTGTATGGCAGACAGTAAGGAGAATTACTTCACATAATTTGTTCTTGGAAATAAAAAAAGTTGCTGCAACAGTTACAGATGTGCCTGGGTGTGTTTTCAGAGATCAAATCCAGATGAAGAAAATCAGCTGAAGCCAGGATTGAAGTTAGAGGTGTTGCACAAGAATGATCCACTCAGTTACTGGGTTGCGTCAGTGGTAGATTCCTATGGTTTGAGGCTAAGATTACGACTAGAAGGATCGGAAGATGAAGCCAATGATGTTTGGGTTTATTTCCTGTCAGACACTGTTCACCAACTTGGTTGGGGGAAGAAAAAGAAGTTGAGACTCAACATTCCTCCTGGTAAGTACTGTGCATGTGCCTACCTGAAAATGCCAACTCTCTTACTGTTTTTCAACCAGTGTTGAAGAGTATGAGGCCAAGATGCCACAGTATTTCTTATATGAACTGCAGCTTGTGCATCAGTCAAGTATGATTCCCATGTTTTACATGTGAGCACCATTTACTGTAGATTGTGTGTGAAACATACAAGTACAAGACTCTCAATTGACTTTAAGATGTATGTAAATTACACGTGATCGATCAGCCTGAATTTATCAAAATTAATGCATGCACAAAAGTGCATGTAGTCAGACTACAAGAGTGTCTGGTTAAAGCTTGAAAAATTTATCTTTTATTTGAAAGCAGAATACTCATTACCCCATTCTACTGTTTCTTAAACTGGGGTCTTGTTAACAAACATGTACTGGGTATATTAGGGATTTGTTTTATGAACATTTCAATTTAATTTATTAATAAATGATTATGTTAATAGGATTGATTAGGATTGATTTTTCAATGGATCCCTTTTATGGATTTGATTCAGTGATTGATTTTTTTTTCATTCCATTGAAGATCTAAAGACAAGGTATCCATTAAAAGACTGGGCACAAATCAGAGGAAGGCTTCTTGGTATTTGTAATATGACATCAAATGACATGTCACTCAATGAGGCACTAAACAAGGTACACTGTACAGTGTATACCATCTTCCCAATAGAGATCATAGTAGAGGAATTTGAGTTGAGTCTCACAAGTGATATGCGATTGTGTTGGCTTTGCTGTACTGCAATCTGTGATTGGTCAAGAAATTGTGGGTCACTCTTTCAACCAACCACATGTAAAACCAAAACCAGTCATGACTTCTTCACTTGCATTTCTGGCACTACAACCAGTTTTCTTGTTTTTATGTTACGCCTATTTGTTACACTTTCAATATCATCCACAGTTGTGATTACTTTTTTTTTTTTTTTTTTTTACAACACTTGATCTGAAAGTGCTTTGCTACCAACTCAATGAGCTACTCTGTAGAACAGCTTGCTCTTGTTATGACAAAAATGCATAAAGCATAATTACATTTAGCATCAGCAATGATAATATACCCTGAATTTCTTGGATGTTATGTTGAGGAAGGATACTTTGTGAACAGCCTTAAAGTGGTTGGCGCATAGAAATCTCAATCTCTTTTCGTTATGGTACCATAATACAGAATTTGAAAATTCTAAACCTTGATGGCATCAAAATGTGGTGAGAACAAAACTGACACGTGGTGTACTTACCACCTGATCTGTTACTGTACAAACCCATGGCAACATGGAATCTTTGTTTTATATGATGAAAAAGAAAAGTTTTGTTGATGGAGATGTCTTCTGTGCATCTCTCTACCAAGAGATCATAAGAAAGTGCTCAAAATGCAGGCATAATTCAGCTTATCATATAAAAACCAAATATGAAAATATTTAAATTGGGCCAGCAGTGTATATTTGATGTGATGTTTGAGAATTGTTCCTCTTCTTCAGTCTGACAGCTTGCCAAGACCACATGGATTTACAAAAGGTTTGAAACTAGAAGCTGTGAATCCCAGTGATCCTTCTTCCATCTGTGCTGCTACAGTTACCAAAATTCCTAGCGAGTTCTTCTTCCAGGTGGAGATTGACAGCATGATCACATGTAGTGACAGCAACCGACCTGCCATGTGGTGTACCTCCAATTCTAGGAATATCTTCCCTGTAGGGTGGTGTGCGCAGAACAACATTCAACTTACCCCACCCCCAGGTATGGAATTTTTTTAACACTGCACATTTGATATCAATGTTCATTTTTGCAATTGGAACATTTGTGGTTATGTCACTTAACCCTTTACACCCTAACATCAGGTTGTATATTCTCCCTACTGTTGTCTGTACATTTCCTAAGGAGCTGACAAGGAGAATTTGTTTACCAATCAAGAGCTTCTTCAGTTGGCGATCGTTACCTTTATTCTCATGGCTTTAACTTGTGATTCAGGGATGATGTTGTGAGGAGAAATTAGATGCTGTCAAAGGGTTAAATTGGTATTGAACTGTTCACCGAATGTAGAAAGGAAGTTGTTTGGAATCACTTCTTACGAGCTCTTGAGAAAAAAACTATTTTGTGTCCTTGATCATGATTACAAGTTATGGTGCGTCTTACCACCATCTGAGTGTTCTTTCTGAGCCACTGAAAATTTATTGCAATTTAATAAAAATTCAGGGTATAAAATTGTTCTTTCAACATTGCACAAGGTGAAGGAGAGGCAAAAAAATCTAGAACAGAAAAATGTTTCCTACCCTTGAGATCAAGTTTGTTGGTTTGTGTTTGATGCATCTTGTATTCTGCCAGATCAGAAATGTACTACTATTTACTATTTTGCATCCAGTGAACGCCTCTGAAAGCCTGGAATGGACTATTTTTCTTACAAAACGATTTGGTTTGATCAACTGAGTTGATAATATAGACTGGCCATCGTAAGGAGTGTTTAAAGCTGACGCTTTAGTCTAAGCCCTCTATCAAGGCGGGTAACGATGGACTAACGCTCGAAACGTCGGCCTTATAAATTCTTTCCGGTGACCAATCTACATTATCAACTCAATTGATGAAATCAAATTATTTGGTTATTCTTCCCCACCGACGCAGCACCACAGTTTCTGTAGAAGCCTACACCCTTTAACTTTTCTTACAATTGTTAGTATGTGCGTTTACAACGTTCCGCCCCAGTTTTCTTTGTGTAAACTTGTGAACGTCTTTAAATTTTTTTACTTTATCTTATGTTTTGTAATTGTTTTTTTTCTCGGCAGGATATCTTGTTCATCCCTTCAACTGGCAGACATACCTTGAACATACAAACTCGACAGCAGCTGCCGACTCTCTGTTTACTTTGGTAATGCTCTTAACTTATAAACAACTGTGATTGACAAAATAACTGATAAAATTGTGAATCCAACAGGTGTGTTGAGTATTGGTACAATATTGGTTTTGCTCGTGCGTTTGATTTTAGGGAAAGAATTAGCGTTTATCATGCGAGAAAGCATCTCACATATATCACTATAAGCTAGAAATAGTATTTGGTAAGGTGCATCTACTTCGTGCATCTTTTTCCATAAGTTGAAGCTTGACTTGATGAAGAATCTAACTTGAGTTATTTATCCACTGTAGGCAGTTCCACCTCATGAGTTTGATATCGGAATGAAGCTCGAAGCAGTCGATCAAACAGATCCCAGCACCATAACAGTAGCTTCGGTCTCACAAGTGGTCGGACGCACTATGTGGGTGTTACTCGATGGATACAAGAATGACTCTGTGGAACATATCTACGATGTGGAATCATTGGATCTTTTTCCAGTTGGATGGTGTAGCATGAACGGGCACCCGCTCGTTACACCGAGAATACAGCGTAAGAAATTTTGGCTGATAAACTCTGACGTTACAGCTGTATTTGTTCGATCATGAGAAACGATAACTGAGTGATCTTCCTGAAAATGTCGTAAGGGTACAAGGTCTTATTCCAAAAGGCGGATAATGCTATTCAACGGATAAATCACTATCCAACTGATAATTGTGACAGAACATACTGCAGGTTGTACTCAATAGCGATTTATCCAGTGGATAGAGTTATCGACTCTTTTAACAACCGGGGCCAGATGTATACTTGACTGTGTCTCTTTTGTCATCTTTGCTCAGGTCCTCCCGAGGAAAACAGGCGTCTTGCTTCGCTAAGGTATTTTAGAAATCGTTATTGCGTATTGAATGTGAGCTGGTGTTCGATATGATAAAAGTGGACACATTTTCCAGTGAACTATTCATATTGTGATGATGTTGGCATGCGAGAGCAGTGAATTTACTCTCATCAACAACATCTCAGTATGATTTCTCCTAACCGTCTGCCATATATTTCTCACTAGTTTTGTTCTGAGAATTTGCTGCTAGATCAAGCAAAATTCTTCATTTGATAGTTTTCTTTCTTCTCTTTACCTTTTTGCGCAACTATGTATTGATATTGTGAGGAGAAATTACCTATTAATCCTGAGTTAATCTCTTGCAGAACCACAAGACAAAGAGAAAGTAACAAAAAAGTGACAGATACAAGCACAGCCAACATCACCAATACCTCAACAACTAGAACTTATGAAACGAGTACCACAAATTCTACAACTACGCCTTTAAACTCTGTAAACGTTACACCTGTCACAGATGGAAACAACGTGGCAAGCGTGATCCAGCGTGACACAAATCACCAGCAGAGCGTTAACATGACATCCATAAACACTGAAAACGAAGTCAAAATGGAGTCCAATTCTCACACAGAAAAAACGGAGTCTTGTTCTCTCGAGGAGGTGAACACAAAGTCACAGGAGAAACAGTCACCCATATCTTCTAAGGGTAAATATGATTTGAGGCCCTCGACACTTGTCCCGCGGGATTACGGTGAAGAGGAAGAGGAGGAAAGTGCGGAAAAGAAGAAAGTTGAAGCTGTGATTGATCTGACAGAAGACGACGAGGTTGAGGTGGAGAGAAAGGAAAGTAAGCCTGTTGAGACCAAACCAGGTCTACCTTCGAAGGATGATTCAGGTATGCGTTCATGACGGCTTTGTCATTCTTTAAGTAAAATATTGAGCCGCACTTTATCACTTGTTTTATGACTTGTTTATTCTAGTACCTACAATCGGGAACAAAATGAGGGCCCCACTGAAAACCGCTGTGGCGAGTTGGGCTCTCTTGTTAAATATTATTATTATTATTATTATTATTATTATTATTAAAATTTGATCTTTTCAACCTCCTGCTACTACAATCTTATCTCTTTTACTAAATACAGGCAACATTGAATGGTAGGGGGGGGGGTCTTCTCATTAATTAAGAATGTGGTAAAAACAGGAGTGTTATTCTAGACAGATAGGACTCTTCAAACATAATATGTCAACTAATTTTGATACTGAATGTAGTCTCCTAGGTAGCCGCTGTTCTGTCACGGCACACACCACCTTCTGTCCTCCTTGCGTGAAGGGACCAAATAACGGCTACGAAGGAGACTTGAAATCGTACTTCCCCTTGCTCACGAAAAGATGAAAAACATCTTTCTGTGTTTTATTATCGTCCTATTCTATTTCTTCACACGACGCTTTTGAAAATGCTGATCTTAGGAGTGTATTAAACGTGTGTCACGTAGCTCAGTCGCCATAGAGACTTTTTGTGGTTCAGTGGAAGAAAATCGGAGTGCAGATTTCGAAGATCTGAGTCTCCATTTGTTATAAAGAGTTAGAATTTTTTCTTAATTTCACGCTTGTGGCAAGACGAGAAGAAAATCTTTCTACATGGTAGACTCTATGTTGATCTTTCTTCTTTGCTATTGTTTTCCTTTATAGGGATATGTATTTATGTCAAAAAATCCTGTGAACCGGGCCCGTTTCTTAAGCAAGCTAAAGTAGCAAGTCTTCCTGCTGTCATTGGTCCAGCAGGTCCCAATATTGTCTTAAGACAACTTGTTGAGCAAATTGTTCTCAGCGCTCATTCATCGAAACAAGTTCTGAAGCTGCTTGCTTCTGAGACTGATAAAATGACTATTGCTTCAATTTTGAAGGTACTATGTTCTTTTCTGTAGGGTTTTTGAGCTTAGGTAGATTCGAGAGCACGGATGGCGAAAGGGTGAAAGTGAACCAGCCAGCTCGACTTAAATCCATATATTTTTAAATTCAGTCTAGGAGATTCAATAGTAAACGAAGAGCATAGATAAAGAAGCTGAAGGCAGTCGTCTTAGTTGACAGTCACCATGGTTTATTTTCTGAAATATCCCTTAGATTATTTTCACAGTCCTTGTCATGTTTGCTCGACTTCCAACGTGGGTATCCAGTGGTTTGTGACGTCAGACACCTAGTGCTAAGCAACACCGCTGTGTGACAGGTGGACTCAGTCAATTACAGAATCATATCGCTTCTCCGCCTTTATCTTTACGAGCTTGATGTTTGTTATTTTCTATTGCAGACGTTAAAAAACAAACTCTCTTTGTGCGAGAATCTCATCAGTTTGAATAAAGTCGCACTGTGTGCGCACTGTGATGCTCAGAAAGGTTAGAATTATGCATCGATAATTCGAAGCTTTAACATCATTCTCCGGGTAAAATTGTGTTCTAATACCCCGTCCAAAAGCCGGAATTGATCGTCAATTTTTTGTAAAAGGCAACATTAGGGTGGGTTAAGTAAAGGTTAAGAAAAGTATTCTCAGACAACTGCTACTTGTACTCCAAATCAAAGTCAACTTGGTTTAAAGCCCAGGTCGGAAGGAGTCAAGTCATTTGGTTGTGTACAAGCGTGGTCGGGGAAAATTGAACACGGGACCACCAAGGGAACTGCTGAGGAATAGGTTCGCTTTTTGTCGTAGCGGGACTCGAACTCGGGACTTCGGGATTCCGAATTCAGTGACTTTATCAATCGACCATACCACCTTTCGGGTTAATATCATTTTTCCCGTATCTTAATCATATCAGATACGAGAAAGTTTTGTCTGACCCCAAATTTTGACTGTCTTTTCACTTGAACTTTTAAACTTATGTTTTAATTTTTGTTCTGTTTCAGTTCCTCTTTCTCCACCCGCTTCATCTCTCCGCAAAAATTACGAATCGCCGACAACACCAAGCCCAGCGACGCCACCCTTGAACGACACACCATCCCCAATAAGAAAAGCCGTCCCTAAAGTAGATAGCCACCTGGTGGGTTATCCCGCGGGTAATCCTGCGGGTCAACCCGTAAAGTCCCTTCCCGTTCTAAAGATTGCCCTCCCTAAAGCAAAGAATATCCCGAAAGCTGCACCTTTTGTAAAGAATCTCCCTCCAGAGCCCCCCAGACCCGAACCCTCGGGATCACCGAGCATTTCGGGTTCGCGTTCATCAAAACACGTATCTCAATGGAGCGTTCAAGATGTAGTGGATTTCATAAGAACAACTGACTGTTTTAAGTTTGCAGACGAGTTTCAGAGACAGGTAACAGCGAGGTTTTATTACTATTGTTAATAAGATGGCAAGATGTCTCTTTTTATGAGGGATTCACTCAAGTCTGAGGTCGATTTTCGTGTTGAAATATCGAGGTCAACATTTATTGACTGTATGTTACCTGATTAGTGCCTTTTAGTCCCCAATATTTTGTAAATAATTCTGAGATGGTAGAATTTATCTTCCTACATGAAATTTATCGCGAGGAAGTCGAAGAGTGTAAAGGGAGGAAGTAAAGAATATTGGGATCAATATCAGTATCTGGGCAACTGCCCACCTACCCCTCCCCTAACCCACCATCGTACCCATCTATTTTAACAGCTCACTACCGAGTTCCGATGGCGTTACATATCCTCCAGTGAGGTTGGGGGGGGTCAGGTAAATTTTATTGGTACACAACGTAAATTCTCCCACCCCTCCCTCCCTTTCCCCCCTCTTCCTCACGCTGTAAATAACGACAAGTCCTTGAGTAGAAGTTACATGTTGATAAAAACTTCAGGCAGTATATAGATGAACAAAATTATTTTTCTTTCTCCACATCGCAGGAAATCGACGGTCGAGCTTTAACGTTACTATCCTTAGACGAGATTCACAAGTGTCTTGGAGTAACTCTTGGACCCGCCATTAAACTTCACTTTACTGTACAGAAACTGAAAAAGAAACCTCGATAACACAGGCTGTTACATTTCATTCCAACGACGCATTCTATGATTTGGGCCTCCAGTCCTGAGAATGAGGGTGCGGAAGGTCCGTTTATCGTGTGTGTTTTATGAAGCTTTGTTGTCTTCAAACTCCTCGATAACTTTCTTATCGGTTTCAAGCCGGGTCTGAATAGCGTATTTGCCTCTGCATTACGTTCCTTACTTAAGGAAACGTTCCTCATCGGAAAAAAATTCTCTATTGCAGGGAAATCTAATCTGGTACGGTGGATACTGGGAAAGTACGTAAGCCCACCATTCACCGCTTAAATTTTGAAGACAACGGTCTTCATTATTAAGTCTACAATTCCTCTACTACGTACTATTGGTTACTGTTTACGAAGACTATTTTTTTACAAGTACTATTTGTTGAGAAGTGCGGTAATGATAGGCTTAAAACTGGAGTGTAAACTCGCCTCAAGTCTTCTCACTGCATCTCTCAACTGACTGCACGTTTGCAGAGCTCAGAATCGTTTCGACTTCATATCAGCAGTGTACTAACAAGTGAACGTGCAAATGAAAATATCTCGATCTGTGCTGTGATTTCAAGATTTCGTAGTGTCTTGGTTTTAGATGTCATCCAAGATCACGTGCAGAGACCTTAAATGTAGTTGTAGCAGTGTGTGTTTGTGTGTGTGTGGCAGGGAGGGGGAGGGGAAGGGGGTGGGAAGAAGGAAGGATCTTTGAAGATTCAAATTGTGCGATGAAAAAAATTGATTCACAGCAAGTGCGCTAACATATAAATCCCTTCAATTCAACCTCTAAACCATCCCTCCCCCTCAAAAAAACAAACAGAACAAAAGTGAAAAAACGAGGATGAATTAAAAATCAACATTTCAAGAAAATTGAAACAAAAGAGGTTGCGCGTAAGAAAAAATTTTTGTTTGGCAAATTTGAAACACGAGAAGGTTTGGCTTGAAAAATTCCCAAGCCTCTCCTCCCTTCATTTTATTTTCTCTCTTAAACAGTAGTACTGTTATAAGGTTCAGAGTTTGTATGTTGGTGTAATGCGCAGTACTACGATATCATCAACGAAACCTTTCGCCTGTTCTTGTATCTTCAGTCTTGTAACAATTTATTCTTGGTGGCTTAAATTATATCCTTTTATTGGTTTTTAATTGCAACCTTCGTGCATTTTAGCAGTCCTTACTAAGAATGTAACTGGTATGACCAAGTTGTAATTGCCTCATCAAAAGTTTTTTCCTTACATTTTGACCCATGAGGGTGACTTGCATCCAATTTCTCGTCACAAAATCACACCTGAATCAAGCAATAAGGTTACAAAAATAGAGGAAATGATCAGCAAACTAAAGAACTCTTGATAATTAAACACATTCTCCTTGTCAACACCTTCCCATATCTGTATATACTTTTAAGGAGACCATAGCCAAACTGAGCTGATTGATTCTTTGCTCACATGTCTCTCTTGGAATAACGGTTATTATGTAAATTTAATTTCGTGACGATTGAACTCGTCAACACGTGCAGTCATGCGACGAAAGAAATAAAATAACGCGATCTTGAAGAGCTTTGTGTTCTCGGCACCAGACATCTAGCTTAACATTCCCGAGAGTGTTGTTTTTAGCGACTTCGTTAGGCGACTAAAGTAGACGGTGTTTTTACGAATAACATATTTATTGTATTTCAAGGAGAGCACGCGCGCGATAAATTCCGTGTGAACAATATGGCAAGAGATTTAAATATCGTTCGCTTATAGCTAACTAAGTTTTGCATTTCTTGGGTCGAAAGGAAGAAAAACTTCCAACATTACTTGCCCGGATCATTTGAAGAGGGGGAGTCTGTTTTGCCGGCTGAAACCCGTGTTCAGTTTTCGATTTGACTGTCTTATCACAGAAATGACCTCACGTATCCTTTCATTGACGCAAATTATTTGCCGACAAGCCTAAGCTACTTGGTCTGGTGGCTGATAATTAAATTAAAGTTACTTCAAGTACTTTTGCAGAAAGATTTTTTTGTTAATTAAGATGATTACTAAAACAAACAAATTCGAAACATTTAATCGAAGACCTCAAAACACGCTTGAGCTTTGAGAAAAAAGCTAATGTTGACGTAGAAATAACAATTTATTTCAACTATCGAAAGTCTCCGTGTGGCGTTAACTCTCTGATGACCTTTTTTGCAGTAAACAGTTTCACCCGTGGATTCTAAGTCGGGCCTTGTTTACATTCGCGCGTTTGACTGTTTGCTTTTCCAAAATATTAATGCAAGTTTCTTATCATGAAACTTTCGAAAAGGAAAAATGTCCTTTCTTAAAAACCGAAGGTAAGCCATGATATAAAAAAGGCCCTGTCCTTATAATTTTGCAGTGAAACTACGAGGCGCGGCAGAGTGATTTCACTTTTGTTTTGAACATGGTTGACGTCATTTCTATGATCAATAAGGTTATAGACAATGAAAACTTGTGATCAATTTGATAACCGACTTGAAAAAACGCTTTGAAGATAAAGACTGTTAAATTGTCAACTTTTACTCCGAGATCACGAGATCCTAAAGAATTTTGATTCCCTGGTTAAAATAGTATGCTTAATTAAGTCACGTTTTCTCGGAATCAGGGACACCCAAGGTGAAAAATTACGACATCTGTAGAGATCAATTTTAGGATCACGAAAGCTGTCGTGAAGAGATCTGATTGGTTGCTTTAAATAGGATGCCTCCTCAGGCAAGCCCTCTCGGAATCTAAAACACATTTCGCGGCTGTGTTTTTTTCTGCAATTCGTGATGGAGTCGCTTCTTAAAAACCTCAAAGAGCATGTAACATGTTCGATTTGTCTGGATTCTTACACCAAACCCAAGACCATCGCTTGCCTTCATACGTTCTGCTGTGAATGCCTGGAGCGACATGCCTTAACAAGCCAAAAACAAGGGTTTTATCGATGCCCCGAGTGTCAGGCACAAATTTGCATCCCTGAAGGAAAGCGTTTTGATAATCTGCCAAGCAGTTTTCTGCACAACAGTTTGTTGAGTCTTCTTGCTGTTCGACGCAGTGGCGAAGGAAGCGAGATCAGCTGTAGTACATGCCAGAAGAAGAGCGCTGAGATCAACTACTGCTTCGATTGCGAGAAGTTTATGTGCCCCGACTGCGTGAAAGCACACGAAGTGTTTCGAGATACTATATTTCAGGGACACAAAGTCACACCAGTTCGACAGTTTCAAGCTGCAGACTACGAGGCCTTGTTGAAACGGCAATCGTTTTGCTCGGAGAAGTACCACGAGAAAGAGGTATCGAAGTTTTTCTGCGTGGGATGTCAAAGCTGTGTTTGTCAAGTTTGTATTAACATAGATCACAAAAGCCATGATGTTGTTCCGCTTGAAAAGGCAGCAGACGATGAAAAAGCAAACATCATTGCTCGAGCTGAGCTTGTAAAAGAAAAGAAAGAGGTCTGCCGAGATGTTATTCGTGAATTTGAGAAGACGGAGCATGAGTTGGAAACAAACATTAGCACAGCTAAACGCCGAGTTTCCCAAGCAACCGAACAGATGATGGAAAAGCTTCGCCAACTGGAGCGTGAAGCCATTACTACCCTCGAGAAGTCTCGCGTGTCGAGGATTGCGAAGTTACATTCTGAAAAAGCATCGGTTGTATCTTTTGAAAAGCAACTTGAACAAGCATTTGAGTTCAGTAACAACCTGGTTGAGAGGAGCTCAAGTTCAGACATAATGCAAAACAAGAAAAATGTAGAAGAACGAATTGAAGACCTTATCAAGACCACAATGCCTGCACTTCCGGTTAACTCGTGCGTGGAGTTTGTGTCGACATGTGAACCAGAGAGATTGAGTCTGGGATTTACGAAATTCAGCGAAACAGATGTGCAAGGATCGACCGTGGAAGGCTTGGATCAGAATTTTCAAGCTGGTGTAAAAGCAGAGCTGCTGATTTGTCCCAAAACAAGTGAAGGAGAAATCAGAAACACTCAGCACACAGGTCGTGTTGAAATACACATAGACCCTGCTGATCAGGTGAGGAGTTTGGTGACGAGTGAAAAAGAAGATGGATGTTTCCAGGCAAACTTTGTGGTGAAAGTACCAGGTACATATAAAATAGAAGTTAAGGTAAACGGACAGAGACTTGTCAAGAGTCCTTTTACTATCGTGGTCAAAGCACGAGAGTTTAACATTGTCGGTAACTTGGACTTGCATGGAGAAATGCTCTCATGTCCAACTGGCATTGCAGTGAACAGTAAAGGTGTTATTGTTGTGGCTGATATTGATGGTCACTGTATCCTGGTATTTGATGAGACAGGAAAGTTTGTGCGAAAGATTGGTGGTCAAGGTGACAAGGATGGGCAATTTGAGAATCCGACTGACGTCACATTCCTCAATGATGACGAGATTCTAGTGGCAGATCAATGTAATCACCGAATACAGCAGCTGAATGTTCAGACAGGGAACTTTGTGAAAAGCTTTGGAGAACAGGGAAGTGGAGATGGAGAGTTTGAGAATCCTGCAAGTGTTTGTATTACAAGTGATGGACATTTTATCGCTGTAGCGGATTTTAATAACAGCGGAATTCAGGTGTTTACAATAGATGGTGAACCTGTGTTCATGTTTGGAGACAGCGGTTCAGAAAGGCTAGATAATCCACTCGGCTGCGTTTGTTACGAGGAAAAGTTCTTTGTAGCTGACCAGAGTAATAACTGTGTGAAAGTGTTTGATGGCAAGGGACAGTTTTTGTACAAGTTTGGAGAAAAAGGAAACGGTGATGGACAGTTGAATTCTCCGTATGGCTTATGTGTTGACAAGTATGGCAACCTTCTCGTTTGTGACCTGGCAAATGGACGCATTCAACAGTTTTCATTGGAGGGAACTTTTACTGGCGAGACAAGTGCTAAGGTAAACCCAATGTTACCTTGGGGTGTTGCCACAATGCCAGATGATGGAATTTTAATCTCTGACTACCATAAGAAAGAAGTAAAAATTTTGAGATAAATCTACAAATAACAATTTCATTACCAGTGCGACATGGATATGTTGAGGCTTCATGTTTTTTTTTTATCATTTGGCAAAAATTCTCTTAAAATATTTTAATAGAGGGCCAGGACTGACGACGTAGAATTTTCACCATTGCACTGACACATTCTTCTCGTTTGTTCTTTTCTTTGGTAAATTACTCGTCATAATGAAGCCGAAAAATAGCTTATGATCCAAGGGACCCGTAGTATATCGCTGTTAAGGTTGGTAAATTTTGGGAACCTTTTTTATATCTTAACTAAGACAAATCGGATCTTCTTAGATGGAAATGTTAAGGACTTAATGCTACGCAATGTTTGAATGGATTGACTTTTATGGACTATATGGTCGATAGACTTGAGAAAAAATTGATTTTGAGCTCAAATATTTGTTAACTGTTTCTTTAACTACAAAAAGCTCAAAATATGTCAAGTGATTGCACCAGAGAGCTTTCCTTGAACTACACATTATTTTCGATAATTGTAAGTCGTGTTATTTACTTAATTTACCAGTAGAATTTAGCAGACTGTTGAAATGCATAAGAGAGGTGATCATGTGATCAAAAAACTTCGTTTGATTTTGTATAAATTAAATGAGGAGTTCTTTACATTGTGATAAGTGCATAATTAATACGTGCATGCTTCTGTAGCTGTCCTGATTGTTTAGCGAAGTTGAAAATGAAAAATATCTTTACTTTTAGCTTGATAAGCCTTTGTAAGAAAAGTTTTTGTGCTACATCAACCGACAAGGCGAAGGAATAGCAACAAATATGATAAAATGGTTTGTTTTACCATGTTTAACAGTTAGCAAGCCAGATTTTAGATAAGCAATCGTGACGTTGAATAATTATTCACATAAAAAATAAAAATTTATTACTTTTCGTCATTGTTACAGAAAACGTTGGTGGGATTTTTGATTCTTATACTATAACGAACACTTTGAAAAATCAGTGGAATATTAATTGAACATGTTTAAACTAATTAGTGATAATTGGGAAGTTTATTTTGATACCATTCAATGGATGTTAACTCCCTGTTATTATACTGTAGTTTGAAACGAAAACTTAACTAATTGCGTTGTCAATATAAGTGGAATTCTGTATGTTAACATTACTTAGTTTTCAAATTTTAATAAACTTGCTCTTTACTTTACTAAGAACTTGTAACGATAATCGTTGAATGAATTAGGCTCTAGGGGGCTATATTACCTCGCGTGATCTGCTCGAACGGTTTGTTCATCGGCCCCTTTGCTTTGCCTCGTTTGTCTCTTCACGGGTTTCGTCATCCCTCTAGAGTTTCAGAATGTGTTTATTATTCATAAATTCTTGTTACTACACAGACTCTTTGGAGAGTAAGATATTGAGCTTATTCTATGGACTAAAATTTGTCAGATGTAAGTAACTAAGAGGGGTACTCTCAATACCCTTGTGGTTCTGTCCATTTTTCAATGACTCTTACTAAAGAAAGAATGTTTTTTTTTATTTTTTAACAATGACTCGGTGATGTCTGCATTCAATTCTGACTTATGTGGGTATCAGAGCTTGCTGTGGTTTCTGTAAAATTAAATCAAGCGCATTTCTCTGAGATTATTGATGACATTAACTGTATAGTTGACTAAAAAAAAAGACAAATGATGGTAACCTTTTTTCTTTTTTATTTTTTTTGTCAACAGTATTTACACTAGTGATTAGTGCTATATCTCATTTGAAAGAGGACAAAATTAGCTTTTCAGAAAAAATATGTTTAGCCTCCAAAACTCCATGGATTTTAAATCATGCTAAGAAAATGGCATACAATTTGCATAAATTATTGTACAACTTTTAACTTTGAAACAGCCTGAGCCTGAATGGATTGGAGTTAAAAGGAAATATTTCTTAGATAAAATATTCCTTATCTTATGGGCAAGACATCCAGAGACTCTGGCTGAAAAAGAAAAAATATGGAATTAATTAGAATTTTTTTCCAAACTGTACCCCAAAACCATAAAAATTGACCCAGATTATTGAAAAATGTATTCCTCACTAAGCATTTACACAAGGGAAGTAAGCTATACCTCACCAGAAAAGCCCTTTTCTTATGTGCGTTGAAAACCTCGAAATGAACAACTCGCTCAAATGGGCTCTTTTCATCAAAGTAAGCGGTCAGATAACAAGCAATACGCTGTGGAAGCGAGGTGAGGTATTTTTTTTGAGAATTTGACGTATTTTTTTATTCCTTAGAGCGCTCGTAAATATTCCCATACAAACTCTAATAATTCCGCCATGACCGTTATTGTGTAAGATGATCATCTCACAGCTGGAGCTTGGGCCGCCTGTGGTTATACCTATGCCTTTTGAGTCGACATGTGTACCATCAGTTGCTTAACGTTTCCCTTTGTGTATACAGTATGTAATTACTAAATTTATCTGTCTTCCTTTTGTCATTCATCTTATCAAACGAGATCACGAAATTTACGATCCTTAGCCCTTAACTTAGCAGCATATAGAATTCACGAGCGCTGTTGCAATTTCAACGTTTATACTTTTATTATATGAAATAATCAGCAAACGATTTCGAAGAGGAATCCATATTCTCGAATCGAGCAAAAGCACTGCTGTACTTGTAGTATGGGAAAGCGCAAATATCGATTTCATCTGTTTCGCAAGCAAAGGAGTTAATCACCAACATCGGAAATAGCGACCATACATTCCTCGCGACTCCCTTACGTTTGTTTTCCAATTTTCCTGACATATCCAAGCTCCAGACAATAAAATTTTCCGGGCAGAATCGGTCACATTTACTGACTTCTACGTTTTGCCGACGGAAAATATCGGCAAGCAACAGTAGCCACCGTACTTCCACTTGGCAGGTTACGTAGATTTTTACACAAGAAGTGATTGGCAGCTGGAGCTTGGATATGTCAGGAGAGTTTCATTGACAGCTGGATTAATTACACCCCATGTTGTGAAACCATTATGAAGACATCGCGCTTTACTTCGCTTTTTTTGTCACATACAAAAAGGGAAACGCGAGGCAACTGTAAGATGATTCATGCTAACCCGTCGGTATCACTTAGCACTGGCACAAGTCGATCTAATAGGGACGAATTTTGTCGGCGGTGCGTTTGAAAATTTGTCCGCCTCAAAAAATTGTCGATTCACGACAAACCATCCGCACCTGTAAAGTGTTGGTAATGACAAAAAATTTGTCTATATTAACAATTTTGTCGCTAGTGCGGATAGGTCCATAGTCACATACAAAAAGGGAAACGTGAGGCAACTGAAAGATGATTCACGAGTATCACTTAGCACTGGCACAAGTCGACCAAACAGGCACACGCATGACTTAACAGTGGAAGATGGAGATATTTTCAATAACAATTATAGTCCAGTGTTTAAGTGCCAGTTTCGCATTCGCATGACAAGAATGAAATAAATGCTACGACCCAGCACAAAAATTTTGACATACGAATAGTCGGTCGAAAAACCGCTCAAAACAATTTGTATGATCAATGAACACTCCATAATTAGTAGTAGTTACTCCTACGTAAACATCCCACCCCTCCCTGCGTACTGTAGTTCGTCCTCCACCCCTTCCTCAGTAACAACAGTCTGCCTACCATCTCTCCCTGAATGCTGATAGACTGCATCCCACCGACCCCTAAGTGTTGATGGTCAGCCTTCCCCCCCCCCCCCCAAAAAAAAAGGTCCAAAAAATGCTCCAGTCCATATTTCACCCTCTGCCTAGGGGCGTAGGGTAAAATGTGGACTATTTTTTTCATGGGGGGGGAGGCAGAACATTACTTCTTAGGGATGGGTGGGATGCGGTCTCTCAGTTCTCAGGGAGGGATGGTAGGCAGACTGTTGCTACTAGTGGAGAAAGAAGTACTAGTACGCAGGGAGGGGTGGGAAGTTGATATACTGGTAACTGCTACTGATTTATGAAGTGTTCATTGAATCATACAAATTATTTTGAGCGGCTTTTCGACTGATTATTTGTATGTCAAAATTTTGCGCTGGGCCGTAGCGTTTCTTTAATCTTTTGTAATGCGAATGCTAAACTGGCACTTAAACACTGGACTATAATTGTCATTGAAGATATCACCAATTCCATTCCTGTTTTCGATCCTCCACTAAGATATAAGATATGCGTTGTGCCTGTTAGGTCGACTTGTGCCAGTGCAAAGTGATACCGACGGGTTAGCATGAATCATCTTTCAGTTGCCTCACGTTTCCCTTTAGTATGTGACAAAAAACGCGAAGGAAAGCGCGATGTCTTTATAATGGTTTCACAACACGGGGTGCAGTTAATCCAGCTGTCAATGAAACTCTCCTGACATATCCAAGCTCCAGATAATAAAATTTTCCGGGCAGAATCGGTCACATTTACTGACTTCTACGTTTTGCCGACGGAAAATATCGGTAAGCAACAGTAGCCACTGTACTTCCACTTAGCAGGTTACGTAGGTATTTACGCAAGAAGTGATTGGCAGCGGCCCGGGCAAATTGGAAAACAAACGTACGGGAGTCGCAAGGAATGCCTGGTCGCTCTTTCCGGTGTGAGTGATTAACTCCTTTGTTTGCGAAACAGATAAAATCGATATTTGCGCTTTCCCATCTTTCCCATATTACATGTAAAGCAGTGCTTTTGCTCGATACGAGAATATGGAATGAATATGGAGAATATTCCTCTTCGAAATCGTTTGCTGATTATTTTATGTCCCAGTGTTTACGTGGCAGTTTCGCTTTCGCATGACGACAAAAATGAAGAACATTCAAAAAGTCAGTCGAAAAACCGATGAAGATAATTTGAACGATCGAGTAAAAGCTCCATTAACAAGTAGTGTTTACTATTACATCCACCTCCCACCTCTCCCTGCCTAGAAATAGCCCTTCTCTCACCCCTCCCTGAGTAATAACACTCTGCCTTCCACCCCTCCCTGAGTACTAGTAGACTGCATCCCATCCCTCCCTGAGTACTAATGATGTGCTTCCCCCGATAAAATAGTCTAAAAAATGGTCCAAAAAATAGTCCCAAAAAATGGTCCAAAAAATAGTACAAAAAATAGTCCAAAAAGTAGTCCAAAAAATGGTCCAAAAAATGGTCCAAAAAATGGTCCAGTCCATATTTGGGGGGGGGGGGGGGTGTCAGGTAAATTTTATTGGTACACAACGTAAATTCTCCCACCCCTCCTCCGCTTCCTCACGCTGTAAATAACGACAAATCCTTGAGTAGAAGTTACATGTTGATAAAAGCTTCAAGAAGTTTATAGATGAACAAAATTATTTTATTTTCTCCACATCGCAGGAAATCGACGGTCGAGCTTTAAAGTTACTATCCTTAGACGAGATTCACAAGTGTCTTGGAGTAACTCTTGGACCCGCCATTAAACTTCACTTTAATGTACAAAAACTGAAAAAGAAACCTCGATAACACAGGCTGTTACATTTCATTCCAACTACGCATTCTATGATTTGGGCCTCCAGTCCTGAGAATGAGGGTGCGGTAGGTCCGTTTATCGTGTGTGTTTTATGAAGCTTATTTTATCTAATCCAGCGCATTCCAGCCGCAAATCCTCTTTATAACCTGATGTTCCCTAAAGTTTGAAGCTTTTTTGTCTTCAAACTGCTCGTTAACTTTCTTATCGGTTTCAAGCCGGGTCAGAATGGCGTATTTGCCTCTGCATTGCGTCCCTTAGTTAAGAAAACGTTCCTCATCGGAAAAAATTCTCTATTACAAGGAAATCTAATCTGGTACGGTGGATACTGGGAACGTACGTAAGCCCACCATTCACCGCTTAAATTTTGAAGACAGAGGTCTTCATTATTAAGTCTACAATTCCTCTACTACGTACTATTGGTTACTGTTTACGAAGACTACTTTTTTACAAGTGCTATTTGTTGAGAAGTGCGGTAATGATAGGCTTAAAGACTGGAGTGTAAACTCACCTCAAGTCTTCTCACTGCATCCCTCAACTGACTGCACGTTTGCAGAGCTCAGAATCGTTTCGACTTCATATCAGCAGTGTACTAACAAGTGAACGTGCAAATGAAAATATCTCGATCTGTGCTGTGATTTCAAGATTTCGTAGTGTCTTGGTTTTAGAGGTCATCCAAGATCATGTGCAGAGACCTTAAATGCAGTTGTAGCAGTGTATGTGTGTTTGTGGGGGAGGGGGGGGGGGAGGAGGGGAAATGGAGAGGAGGAAGGGAAGGGGCTGGGGGGGAAGGAGGAATCTTTGAAGATTCAAATTGTGATCTTGATTATTAAACACATTCTCGTTGCACTCACGTCTCTCTTCGTACAAGGATTATCATACAAATTGAATTTCGTGACGATTGAACTCGTTAACACTTGCAGTCACGCGACGGAATAAATAAAATCACGCGATCTTGAAGAGCTTTGTGTTCTCGGCGCCAGACATCTCACTTAACAATCCCGAGAGTGTTGTTTTTAGCGACTTCGACTTAAATAGACAGTTGTTTTTAGAGTAACATATTTATGGTATTTCAAGGAGAGCACGCGCGTGATTAATTCCATGCGAACAACATGGCAAGAGAAGGAAATATATTTCGCTTATAGCTAACTCGGCTTTGCATTTCTTGGGTCGAAAGAAGAAGGAGAGAGAAGAAGGGCCGGCTGAGACACGAAATGAAACCCGTGTTAAGTTTTCGATTTGACAGCCTTATCATATAAATGACCTCAAGCATCCTCTCATTGGCGCAAATTATTTGCCGACAAGCCTAAGCTACTTGGTTTGTTGGCTGGCAATTAAATTAAAGTTACTTCAAGTACTTTTGCCGAAATATTTTTTGTTAATCAAATTAAAGATAATTACTTAAACAAACAAATTCGAAACATTTAATCGAAGACCTCATAACACGCTTGAGCTTTGAGAAAAAAGCTAATGTTGACGTAGAAATAACAATCTATTTCAACCGTCAAAAGTCTCCGTGTGGCGTTAACTCCCTGATGACCTTTTTTGCAGTAAACACTTTTACCCGTGGATTCTATTTCGGGCCTTGTTTACATTCGCGCGTTTGACTTTTCCAAAATATTAAAGCAAGTTCTTATCATGAAAAATCCGAAAAGGGAAAATGTCCTTTATTAAAAACCAAAGAAAAGCCATGATGTAAAAAAAAAAGGCCCTCTCCTTATAATTTTGCAGTGAAACCACGAGGCGCAGCTGTTTCAGTTTTATTTTGGACAATGTTGCTGTCCTGTAGAGATCTGATTGGTTGAATTAGCATGCCTCCTCAGGCAATCCTTCTCGGAAGCTAAAACACATATCGCGGCTGTGTTTGTCTGAATTAATGATGGAGTCGCTTCTTAAAAACCTCAAAGAACATGTAACATGTTCGATTTGTCTGGATACTTACACCAAACCCAAGACCATTGCTTGCCTTCATACGTTCTGCTGTGAATGCCTGGCGCGACATGCCTTAACAAGCCAAAAACAAGGGTTTTATCGATGCCCCGAGTGTCAGGCACAAATTGGCATCCCCGAAGGAAAGCGTTTTGATAATCTGCCAAGCAGTTTTCTGCACAACAGTTTGTTGAGTCTTCTTGCTGTTCGACGCAGTGGCGAAGGAAGCGAGATCAGTTGTAGTACATGCCAGAAGAAGAGCGCTGAGATCAACTACTGCTTTGATTGCGAGAAGTTTATGTGCCCAGACTGTGTGAAAGCACACGAAGTGTTTCGAGATACTATATTTCAGGGACACAAAGTCACACCAGTCCGACAGTTTCAAGCTGTAGACTACGAGGCCTTGTTGAAGCGGCAATCGTTTTGCTCGGAGAAGTACCACGAGAAAGAGGTAACGAAGTTTTTCTGCGTGGGATGTCAAAGCTGTGTTTGTCAAGTTTGTATTAACACAGATCACCAAAGCCATGATGTTGTTCCGCTTGAAAAGGCAGCAGACGATGAAAAAGCAAACATCACTGCCCGAGCCGAGCTTGTAAAAGAGAAGAAAGAGGTCTGCCGAGATGTTATTCGTGAATTTGAGAAGGCGGAGCATGAGTTGGAAACAAACATTAGCACAGCTAAACGCCTAGTTTCCCAAGCAACCGAACAGATGATGGGAAAGCTTCGCCAACTGGAGCGTGAAGCCATTACTACCCTCGAGAAGTCTCGCGTGTCGAGGATTGCGAAGTTACATTCTGGAAAAGCATCGGTTGTGTCTTTTGAAAAGCAACTTGACCAAGCATTTGAGTTCAGTAACAACCTGGTTGAGAGGAGCTCAAGCTCAGACATAATGCAAAACAAGAAAAATGTGCAAGAACGAATTGAAGACCTCATCAAGACCACAATGCCTGCACTTCCGGTTAGCTCGTGGGTGGAGTTTGTGTCGACATGTGAACCAGAGAGTTTAAGTCTGGGATTTACGAAATTCAGCAAAACAGATGTGCAAGGATCGACAGTGGAAGGCTTGGATCAGAATTTCCAAGCTGGTGTAAAAGCAAAGCTGCTGATTTGTCCCAAAACAAGTGAAGAAGAAATCAGAAACACTCAGCACACAGATCGTGTTGAAATACACATAGACCCTGCTGATCAGGTGAGGAGTTTGGTGACGAGTGAAAAAGAAGATAGATGTTTCCAGGCAAAATTTGTGGTGAAAGTACCAGGTACATATAAAATAGAGGTTATGGTAAACGGACAGAGACTTGTCAAGAGTCCTTTTACTATTGTGGTCAAAGCACGAGAGTTTAACATTGTTGGTAAGTTGGACTTTCAGGGAGAAGTGCCTCAGGCTCTAGCCGGCATTGCAGCGAACAGTAAAGGTGTTATTGCTGTGGCTAATTATGAAGGTCACTGTATACTGGTATTTGATGAGACAGGAAAGTTTGTGCGAAAACTTGGTGGTCAAGGTGACAAGGATGGACAATTTGAGAGTCCGAGTGACGTCACATTCCTCAACGATGACGAGATTCTGGTGGCAGATAAATGTAATCACCGAATACAGCAGTTGAATGTTCAGACAGGAAACTTTGTGAAAAGCTTTGGAAAAAAGAGAAGTGGAGATGGAGAGTTAATGAATCCTACGAGTGTTTGTATTACAAGTGATGGACGTTTTATCGTTGTAACGGAGTATTCTAACAGCAGAATTCAGGTGTTTAACATGGATGGTGAACCTGTGTTTAAGTTTGGAGACAGCGGCCTAGAAAGGACGGATCATCCGTTCAGCTGCGTTTGTTACGAGGAAAAGTTCATTGTAACTGACCGCAATAATAACTGTGTGAAAGTGTTTGATGGCAAGGGACGGTTTTTGTACAAGTTTGGAGAAAAAGGAAACGGTGATGGACAGTTGAATTCTCCGTGTGGCTTATGTGTTGACAAGTATGGCAACCTTCTCGTATGTGACCCGATAAATGGACGCATTCAACAGTTTTCATTGGAGGGAACTCTTACTGGCAAGACAAGTGCTAAGGTAACCCTTAGAGGACCCTGGGGTGTTGCCACAATGCTAGATGATCGGATTTTAATCTCTGAATATCATAAGAAAGAAGTTAAAATTTGGAGATACTGAAATCTACAAATAACAATTTCATTACCAATGCGACATGGATATGTTGAGGCTTCATGTTGTTTTTTTTTTTATCATTTGGCAAAAATTCTCTTAAAATGTGTCAATAGAGGGCCAGTACTGACGACTTAAAATTTTCACCATTGCACTGACATATTCTTCTCGTTTGTTCTTTTCTTTGGTAAATCACTTGTCATAATGAAGCCGGATAATAAGTTATGATATAAGGGGCCCGTAGTATATCGCTGTTAAGGTTGCTAAATTTTGGGAACCATTTCTATATCTTAACTTAGACAAATCGGATCTTCTTAGATGGAAATGTTAAGGACTTAATGCTACGCAATGTTTGAATGGATTGACTTTTATGGACCATATGGTCGATAGACTTGATAAAAATTGATTTTGAGCTCAAATATTTGTTAACTGTTTCTTGAACTACAAAAAGCTCAAAATATGTCAAGCGATTGCACCAGAGAGCTTTCCTTGAACTACACATTATTTTCGATAATTGTAAGTCGTGTTATTTACTTAATTTACCAGTAGAATTTAGCAGACTGTTGAAATGCATAAGAGGGGTGATCATGTGATCAAAAAACTTCGTTTGATTTTGTATAAATTAGATTGTTTAGCGAAGTTGAAAATGAAAAATATCCTTACTTTTAGCTTGATAAGCCTTTGTAAGAAAAGTTTTTGTGCTACATCAACCGACAAGGCGAAGGAATTGAAACAAATATGACAAAATGGTTTGTTTACCATGCTTAACAGTTAGCAAGCTACATTTTAGTTATTGTGACGTAAAATAATTATTCACATAAAAAATAACAATTTATTACTTTTCGTCATTGTTACAGAAAATGTTTGTGGGATTTTTTATTCTTTTACTATGATGGAACACTTTGAAAAATCAGTGGAATATTAATTGAACATGTTTAAACTAATTAGTGATAATAAAGAAGTTTATTTTGATACTTTTCAATGGATGTTAACTCCCTGTTATTATACTGTAGTTTGAAACGAACACTTAACTAATTGCGTTGTCAATATAAGTGGAATTCTGTATGTTAACATTACTTTGTTTTCAGTTTTTAATAAACTTGCTCTTTACTTTACTAAGAACTTGTAACGGTTATCATTGAATGAATTAGGCTCTAGGGGGGGTTATGTTACCTCTGCTCGAACGGTTTGTTCATCGGCCCCTTTGCTTTCCCTCGTTTGTCTCTTCTTGGGTTTCATCATCCCTCGAGAATTCCAGAATGTATTTATTATTCATAAATTCTTGTTATTACAGACTCTTTGGAGAGTAAGATATTGAGCTTATTCTATGGACTAAAACTTGTCAGATATAAGTAACTAAGAGGGGTACTCTCAATACCCTTGTGGTTCTGTCCATTTTTCAATGACTCTTACTAAAAGAATGTTTTTTTGATTTTTTAAACAATGACTCGGTGATGTCTGCATTCATTTCTGACTTATGTGGGTATCAGAGCTCGCTGTGGTTTCTGTAGGATTAAATCAAGCATTTCTCTGAGATTATTGATGACATTAATCTCATTTGGAACAAATTTTTAACAAAAAATAAAAATATAAAAATATGCATGCTGTTGCTGCAGTTTGAACAAAACAATGTGAATTTCAATGCGCATTGTAATCTTTCGTACCTTGCGGAATTATTAACCCTTTTATTCTCAGGAGTGACCAAGACAGAATTTCTCCTTAAAATATCAATACAATATCAAGCGCACAAGTGATGAGAATAAAGAAATATATTACTTAGGGTGTAAGTGGTTACTTGATCCAATGCCAGTTTCTCCTAACTAATATCAAAATAATTGTTTGGCAGATAGTAAGGAGAATTACTATTGAGATCGTGGGAATGAGGGGGTACATGATAGACAAGAAGCTATTAGTCATGAGTGGAAAAAAGCAGAAAAGACAATTATTTAGTTTTACCTATAGTAAGCTGTTACACATGGTGTGAAAATGGTGGATAGTTGTTCGAGAGTAAATAGAGTTCTGTACATTGTAGCACGATCATGGTTATCGTTCCTTCACGACGAGAGTGAGTGGAAAAGTTTTGAATCAATTATTGCTTGAGGTGTTGATGAATTCCACCAAACATTTTTATTTGAGCAGTTCGTTAACGGCAAGCTGTGTTGCAAGATTCATGATTTGTTGATTGTCCCGATTATATTTTTCTGGATTGGTTTGCTCGGTGCCATCTCTAGATGAATGTCTGATTAAAATTAACTATTATCGATTTAGTGTATGTTTTCGATGCCTGGAGAAAGTGATCTTGTGGAGTCGTTTGTGTTTGGCCAAGGACGAATTCAGATACCATCGTTAGCATGTTTATTTGATTTTGTTATCTGGAATAAATGATTTACGGAGGTAAGTTAATATCTGCGAGCGTCGAAAATTTATCAAGTTGAAGGAACAGTTTTGGTTCCGGTCCTCATTTTTGTCATCAAAATAAACACATACCGCTTTAAAAGATGATAACGCTGACCACGTGCAAAGCTGTCAATTGTTTCTCGACTGTTGTGTGTGTTAAATATTCAACGGTGACATCACATTTACATCTACATCTGCTTTTATTACGTTGGTAAATTCTGCACAGACATCACACAAACCAACTCGCGCGCTAAGTAAGAAGACTAATATGAAGGCTTGAAATTACATTTCGATCGATTTTCGCAAAGAAATGGGCCAGGAATATTCCACAAAAGTGCAAATAATCGTGAAAGCTGATCGCGGAAAAGCGATTGCGTGACGCTCGGTAAGTTGTAGGATGACGTGTTATCACATGCTAGACGAAAAACTCTTTAGATTCTCAGTCTGCATTTTGTACCCACTCTGCAGTCTGCTGTCTACATTTTGTATCCGTTCTGCAGTCTGCATTTTGTACTAAAAGGTATCCGTGGCACCAGTACAGTTTATCTTGGTTACAGTTATTCGCACAACACACACACAATCTACGACAAAATACCTATGTGTGAATTAATTCGACATTTTCATTCTTTTCCGCGTTGATACTCTTCTTTCCTTTTGAAATAATGAAGACACCACTTACAATGTTTCAAGTAATCCACCCAACCCCCCAAAAAATAACTCTTGCATGCATAGTATGCCTATGTTTTTCTCTGCTATAGTGACTAGCATTTAAAATCTGGTTGTAACCGATCAATCTTCAGTTACAATATTCTCAATTCATAAAACAGAAACTTGAACTTCTGTACCTAAGAGTATATTAAACATTGTTAACCCTTTACACTTCGTCATCATCATGCATTTTCTCTCTAAGGTTCTCTATATATGTCCTAAAGGTGCTAATAAGGAGTATTCGTTTCATTCTTAAGACCTTAATGTGTGATTCAGGGGTTATATTGTAAAGAGAAATTTATATGCTGGTCTGAGTCTTGGGGGTTAAAGGGTTAAGATCTGGATGGGGCTGTCTGTGCACTGGCTCATTTGTTCCACTGGGTAGGTAGCCAACCAAACTAATGAGTATCTTGGACTGCATTTTGTGCCAGATTTTTCATCATGAAACTGAACATGCCTCGAAAATTATTTTCATGTTGTTGAAATCTTGCCATATACACTTTGCTCTTCACTGTTCAGTGGTACATGTAGCTCATGTTTTTAATTTTTGATGGTTAAAATTGAATTTGGGGCAATGTTGTGAAGATCAGTAATATACAAGCCATTCTATTTTCTGATGTTTTGTTAAGTAAAGCAGAGTAAAAGATACTTTGTTTCAAACCATTTTGAATTTATCATTGGCTAATTGTACCTGTTAACCATTTAACTCCCATGAGTGATCAAGAGAGAATTTCTCCTTACAATATCATTACAATATCAAGCAAACAAGTGATGAGAATTTAATAAAAATATGAATTAGGAGGATTATTAGTTGATTCAATACCAAATTCTTCAAACTCACATCTTAAAATTGTATAGCAGACAGTAAGGAGAATTACTAATTTGATCTTAGGAATTAAAAGGTTAATAAAACAGTTACAGATGTGACTAGATGTCTTTTCAGAGATCAAATCCAGATGAAGAAAATCAGCTGAAACCAGAATTGAAGTTACATGTAGAAGTGCTGCACAAAAATTGATCCACTCAGTTACTGGGTTGCATCAGTGGTAGATTCCTATGGCTTGAGACTCAGATTACCACTAGAAGGATTGGAAGATAAAGCTGATGGTGTTTTGGTTTACTTCCTGTCTGATACTGATCACCAACTTGGGAAGAAAAAGAAGTTGAGACTCAACATTCCTCTTGGTAATATAAGTACTGTACATGTGCCTGTAAAATGCAAACTCTCCTTCTGTTTTTCAACCAGTGCTGTAGAGTATGAGGCCAAGATGCCACGGTATTTCTCATATGAACTGCAGCTTGTGCATCAGTCGAGTATGATTCCCATGTATTACATTTGAACACCAATTACTGTACATTGTTTGTGTAGCATGTGTAGAAGACTCTCAAATACAGTCAAGTATCACTTGGGACACTCAATACAAATTCCTCTACTATGGTCAATATTCAGTCAAGATGGTATACACTGTACAGTGTATTATTTTAAGTGCCTCATTGAGTGACAGGTTATTTGACATCATTTTACAAATACCAAGAAGCCTTCCTCTGATTTGATGGATACCTTGCCCTTAGTCTTAAATGAAATGAAAAAAAATCAACGACTGAATCAAATCAATAAAAGAGAGCCATTGAAAAATCAATCCTAGGAACATAATAATATATTAATAAATTAGATTGAAATGCCCATAAAACAAATCCCTAATATACCATGCAGTACATGTTCACATGTTAACATTAGACCCCAGTTTAAGAAACAGCAGAATGGGGAGATGAATATTCAGCTTTCAAATACGAGAGACATTTTTCTAACTTTTAATATACATTCTTTTGATCTTGCTGCATGCACTTTTGTCTTTTTACTCAATGTATATACACTTGATAATATAAGTCCAGGCTGATTGATTGCATGTAATTTACACATACATCTTAAACTCAATAATTGGTTTTGCTTTGGTTTTTGTTTTCTACAACACTTGATCTGAAAGTGCTTTGCCACTTACTCAGTGAGCTACGCTGTAGAACAGCTTGCTCTAATTATGATAAAAATGCATAAAGCATATATTCAGCAATGATTATTTGCCCTCAATAATTCTTGAATGTTATGTTGAGGGAGGATACAGTGTGAACAGCCTTAAAGTGGTCACTTCTTAGAAATTTTAATCTCATACTGTTGTGGTACCATTACAGAATTTGAAAATTTTACAACCTTGATAAAAACATGTGATGCATGAGGTGCATGCAGCCAAGTGTGTCCTGATGTTTTCATCACATTCAGATGTGTTTGGTGATCTTTTATTGTACAAACCCATGGCAACATGGAATCTGTTTGTTTTATATGCTGAAAAAGAAAAATTTGTTGATGGAGATGTCTTTTGTGCATCTCTCTACCAATAGATCATAAGAAAGTGCTCAAAATGCAGGCATAATTCAGCTTATCATATAAAACCAAGCATGAAAATATTGAAATTGGGCCAGCAGTGTATATTTGATGTTATGTTTGAGAATTGTTCCTCTATTTCAGTCTGACAGCTTGCCAAGGCTTCATGCATGGATTACATAGAGTTTGAAGCTAGAAGCTGTGAATCCCAGTGATCCTTCTTCCATTTGTGCTGCTATGGTTACCAAAATACATAGCAAGTTCTTCTTCCAGGTAGAGATTGACAGCATGATCACATGCAGTGACAGCAACCAACCCGCCATGTGGTGTAATTCAAATTCTAGGAATATCTTCCCTGTAGGGCGTTGTGCACAGAACAACATTCAACTTACTCCATCCCCAGGTATGCAATTTTTTTAACACTGCACATTTGATATCAATGTTTGTTTTTTGTGATTGAAACATTCATGGTTATTTCACTTAACCCTTTACACCCTAACATCAGTATGTATATTCTCCATACTGTTCTCTATACATTTCCTAAGTTAGTGACGGGGAGAATTTGTTTAACAATCAAGAGCTTCTTTAGTAACATAGGCAATCATTTCCTTTATTGTCATTACTTTAACTTGTGATTCAGGGGTGACATTGTAAGGAGAAATTTGATGTTGTCAAAGGGTTAAATTGGTACAAGTGAAAAAAGCGAGGGAGGGGAGGGGAGGGTCAGGTCAGGTCAGGTCGGGTCGACCCAGGCTCCCTCTCTTTTTCATCCGCCATTACAATAGCCCCTTTTTACTATTTTGTTTTGTTTTACTAACGGAACGCCTGGAATAGACTATCTTTCTGACAACATAATTTGGTTTGATGAAGTGAGTTGATAATGTAATGTTCGGGGAAAGAGCTAACATTTATCATACGAGAAAGCATTAAACATGTATCACTATAAGCCAGAAAATAGTATTTGGCAAGGTGCATTGTTCTCGAGCATCTTTTTTCATAAGTTGAAGCTTGATTTGATGAAGAATCTAACTTGAGTTATTTATCCACTTTAGGAAGTTCCAGCTCATGAGTTTGATATCGGAATGAAGCTTGAAGCAGTAGATCAAACAGATCCCAGCACCATAACAGTAGCTACGGTCTCACAAGTGGTCGCACGCACCATGTGGGTGTTACTCGATGGATACATGAATGATTCTGTGGAACATATCTACGATGTGGAATCATTGGATCTTTTTCCAGTTGGATGGTGTAGCATGAACGGGCACCCACTCGTTACATCGAGAGTTGAGCGTAAGAAATTTGGGCCAGTAAACTGTGATCTGACAGCTGTATTTGTTCGACCATGAGAAGTTTTAACTTAAGCTCATTAACCCATTTTACTCCCAAGATTTCGTTAGTAATTCTCCTTACTGTCTACCATTCAATTCTTATGATGTTACTTTGGTGAACTTGGTATTGGATCAGCTAACGTAACATCCCTTAATTGATATTTTTCTTTATTCCCATGCCTTGTCTGCTTGATATTGTATTGATATTGTACGGAGAAATTCTGTCTTGGTCTGTCAGGGTAGTTAAAAGTTTGAGACCAAAGTGGAAAAGGTGAATTAAAAAAGATTGGAGAAATTTGGTTACAGATGATGAGACTGATAAAATAAGTTGAGTCAAAAAAAAATTCTTTCTTTTTTTACACGCGATATCAATTTGTTTAGTCTTGGAATTTCAAAATCGTAATGAAAGTCCCTTTTTTTCTACCATTTGTGTGTCACCTTTTTGAAAGTGTTTCAGTGTTACCAATACACACTTTACAACAAGATTTAAAGTTGCAAAATTAGCACCATATGATTTTTGCAGAAGCTAGTGTAGGTTCTCTTTTGAGGAAGACTGTTTGTTACCTTCTTGTTAAGTTTTCTTAACGCCCAACAGCGCATGAACGATAACTGGGTGATCTTCCTGAAAATATCGTAAGGGTACATAGTTCAAAGGACGGATAATACTATCCAACGGATAAATCACCATCTAGCGGATAAGTGTTGACAGGACATACTGAGGTATGTACAAGATAGCGATTTATCCAGTGGATAGCGTTATCGACTCTTCGAACAACCGGGCCCAGATGCATACCTGACTGTGTTTCTTTTATGATCTTTGCTCAGGTCCTCCTGAGGAAAACATGCGTCTTGCTTCGCTGAGGTATTTTAGAAATTGTTGTTACGTATTTGATGTAAGCTGATTTCGATTTCATGTAAATAGAATACATTTACTAGTGATCGATTAATGTTTTGATGATCTTGGCATGCGAGAACAGTGAATGTAAACTTATTGTAGTGTGAGATCGTGTCAACATCAACAACATCTCAGTATTAATTCTCCTCACCGTCTGTCGTATATTTCCCACTAGTTTTGTTCTTAGAATTTGCTTCTCGGTCAAGCAACATCATCTAGTTAATAGTTTTCTTTCTTCTCCTTACCTTTTTGCGCATCTATGTATTAATAGTATGAGGAGAAATTACTAACTGAGTTAATCTCTTGCAGAACCACAAGACAAAGAGAAAATAAAGTGACGGATACAAGCACAGCCAACATCATCAATATCTCAACAACTAGGACTTATGAAACGAGTACTACAAATTCTACAACTACGCCTTTAAATTCTGTAAACGTTACTCCTGTCACAGATGTAAACAACGTGACAAGCATGATCCAGCGTGACACAATCACCTGCAGAGCGCTAACGTGACATCATAAACACTGAACACGAAGTCAAAATGGAGTCCAATTCTCACACGGACAAAACGGAGTCTTGTTCTCTTAAAGAGGGGGACACAAAGTTGCAGGAGAAACAGTCACCCATATCTTCTAAGGGTAAATATGATATGCGGCCCTCGACACTTGTCCCGCGAGGTTACGGTAAAGAGAAAGAGGAGGAAAGTGCGGAAAAGAAGAAAGTTGAAGCTGTGATCGATCTGACAGAAGACGACGAGGTTGAGGTGGAGACAAAGGAGAGTAAGCCTGTTGAAACCAAAGCAGGTCTACCTTCGAAGGATGATTCAGGTATGCGTTCATGACGGCTTTGTCATTCTTTAAGCCAAACGTCGAGCCGCATTCTATTACTTGTTTATTCTTGTACCTTCAATCGGGAACCAAATTTAATCTTTTCAACCCCCCTCTTACCACAATTTTATCTCTTTTACCCTATTTAAGTTAACCTACTTGCCCCCCTGCCCCCCTCCCCCCAGAAAAGAAACAGAACAAAGCAAAACAAATCAAACAAAAAACAATGTTGCATTGTGATTCCACGAACTTTTAGCCAAATGTAGGCAACATTGAATGGGAGAAGGGGGGGGGGGTCTCCTCGTTAATTTAGAGTGTGATAAAAGGTGTGTTATTCTACACATATAGGACTCTTCAAACATGTTGTGTCAACTAATTTTGATGCTGACTGTAGTCTCTTACTTAACCGCTGTTCTGTCACGGCACACAATACCTTCTGTCCTCCTTGCGTTAAGGGACCAAATAACGGCTACGAAGGAGACTTGAAATCGTCTTTGCCCTTGCTTGCGAAAAGATGAAAAAACAACTATCTGTGTTTTATTACCGCACTCAAAACTTACAATCGTCCTTTTCTATCTCCGCACACGACGCTTTCGAAAATGCTGATCTTAGAAGAGTGTTAAACGCGTGTCACGTAGCTCGGTCGCCATAGAGACTTTTTGTGGTTCAGTGGTAAAAAAATCAGAGTGCATTCGAAGACCCGAGTTTCCATTCGTTATAAAGAGTCAGAATTTTTTCTTAATTTCACGCTTGTGGCAAGGCGAGAAGAAAATCTTTCTACATGGTAGACTCTATGTTGATCTTTCTTCGAAAATTTGCCTTTGTTTCCTTTACAGGGATCTGTTTTTATGTCAAGAAATCCTGGGAACCGGACCCGTTTCTTAAGCAAGCTAAGGTAGCAAGTCTTCCTGCTGTCATTGGTCCAGCGGGTCCAAATATTGTCTTAAGACAACTTGTTGAGCAAATTGTTCTCAGCGCTCATTCGTCGAAACAAGTTCTGAAGCTACTTGCTTCTGAGTCTGGTATAATGACTATTGCTTCAATTTTGAAGGTAAAGTGTTCTTTTTCTGTGGGTTTTTGAACTTAGGATGGCAAAGAAATGAAAGCGCTCGCCGGCCAGCTCGCCTACGGCTTAAATCCTTTTTTTTTTTTGTTTCAGTCTAAGAGATTTATTAGTGAACGCAGAGCACAGATAAAGAAGCCGAAGGCAGTCGTTTTAGTTGACAGTCACCATGGTTTATTTTCTGAAATATCCATCAGACTATTTTCACGGTCCTAGTCATGTTTGCTCGACTTCCAACATTGGTATCCTGTGGTTTGTGATGTCAGACACCTGGTGCCAAGCAATGCCCCCTTTGTGACAGGTGGGCCCAGCTAATTACAGAATCATATCGCTTTTCTGCCTTTATCATTACGAGTTTCATGTTTGTTATTTTTTATTGGAGTCGTTAAAAAACAAACTCGTTGTGCGAGAATCTCATCAGTTTGAATAAAGTCGCACTATGTGCGCACTGTGATGCTCAGAAAGGTTGGAACTATGCATCGATAATTCAAAGCTTTAACATCATCCTCCGGGTAAAATTGTGTTCCAATACCCCACCCAAAAGCCGGAATTGATCGTCAATTTTTTGTAAAAGGTAACATTAGGGTGGGTTAAGTAAAGGTTAAGAAAAGTGTTCTCAGACAACTGCTACTTGTACTCCAAATCAAAGTCAACATGGTTTAAAGCCCAGGTAGGAAGAAGTCAAGTCATTTGGTTGTGTACAAGTGTGGTCGGGGAAAATTGAACACGGGACCACTGAGGGGACTACTGAGGAATAGGTTCGCTTTTGTCGTAACGGGACTCGGACTCGGGACTTTGGGATTACGAGACCAATGCCTTCATCGATCGACCACGCCACCTTTCGGGTTAATATTGTTTTCCCCAGTAACTGAATTATATCAGATACCAAAGTTGAGTTTGTTTATATAATTTTTACGAGTATCTTAATCATATCAGATACCAGAAAAGTTTTGTCTGACCCCAAATTTTGACTGTCTTTTCACTTGAACTTTCAAACTTATGTTTTAATTTTTGTTCTGTTTCAGTTCCTCTTCCTCCACACGCTTCATCTCTCCGCAAAAATTACGAATCGCCGACAACACCAAGTCCAGCGACGTCACCCTTGAACGACACACCATCCCCAATAAGGAAAGCCGTCCCTAAAGTAGATAGCCACCTGGTGGGTTATCCTGCTGGTCATCCCGCAAAGTCCCCTCACGTCCTAAAGAATGCCATCCCAAAAACAAAGAATGTCCCGAAAGCTGCTCCTGTCGTAAAGAATCTCCCTTCAGAGCCCCCCCCCAGACCCGAGCCCTCGGGATCACCGAGTATTTCGGTTTCGTGTTCATCAAAACACGTATCTTAATGGAGCGTTCAAAATGTGGTGGATTTTATTAGAACAACTGACTGTTTTAAGTTTAAAGACGAGTTTCAGAGGCAGGTAACATGGAGGTTTGATTAATCTTGTTAATAAGATGGCAAGTTGTCT